>NC_142929.1:155704311-155706811 GCF_046866305.1 Octopus bimaculoides | reverse complement strand
TCACTTTCTAAGAACAGCTTTCATGTATTTTTCAGATTTACACAGACAATTTGCAGAAAACAAAGACGAAGACAGGTGAAGGAACAAGGTGTATTAGTTGAATACTCGGGAAGAACGGAAAAGTCTTTGATGTTTCACGGTGCGCGCGCACACGCACACACACACACATGCACACACACACACACACACACACACAAACACACACACGCACACATGCACACACACACACACACACACACAAACACACACACGCACACATGTATATATTACAACTGTACAGTGTTCCTCTCGCGAGGGATCGATGCAGGATGAGTTGAAACGATCGTTATCAGCAATAAAGTTTCTCGTATATTCCATTTTCCGTCTCTATTTCTTATGTATATGTATATATATACCTTACACACACACACCCGCACACACACACACACACACACACACACACACACACACACACACACACACACACACACACACACACACACACACTTCTATGTAATCTTCTTCAACATTTGTCTTTCAAAGAAACACAACCATTTCTGTTCATATTATATTTGTGTACAAATTATATTTTTCACATAAAATAAGTCCCAATTTGAAAATTCATTTTCTGTTAAAACGAAAGACAGAATAAAAAAACAAAACAAAAAAACATACGAACTGATCTATATTTGAAACTGCAGATGAATAAAATATTTTAACATCCGAATGTTATATTTTGGGATGAACGTTGGAATGTTGCAGTTTCCTCGGCAACGAAAACCGGTTTATGAAATGATTTGGAAAGTAAAATACACATAATTTAGAAAAGTTGTCTGTATTGATATTTCATTAACTAATAGAGAGAGTTGTTAAAGCAGTGAAATACATACTGCGATACTAAAACATGATTCAGGCTACAGTACTAGAATTTCAAAGTAAATATACATTAAAAATATTACTATCAGTATGTTTGAGTGACGTTTTAGCAGACTCGTTAGAGTGAAGGACTAAATGTCTTGTAATAATAGTTACAACCCTTAATCCTTTGAGCTTAAAACCCATGAAGGATATCCTTTTATTCTCTTCTGACCAATGAAATAAGTACCATTATATCGCTAGAGTCACTTTAATCGGCTATATGTCTGACTCATTACTTTATGTAATACATAGAATTTAAAACGGAAGTCTCCATGTTCTTGCGTGCTTATTGCAGGTATTGCTTGGTTCACACCAATGTTGCTGGAACGTGTTGTAGTTGTAATTGTTGCTGGGCGATTTACGGGAGTTGCGCGTAAGGTTTAACATCAAGTGATCATTTAAACATGATTTATTAATGCCGCACTAGTCATATGAAGTTGTTCAAGAACTGCAAAATATCCACGTAGAGTCAACAAGATGAAAGAAATATGATGCAACATGCAAAGTAGCTAGATATCAAAATTTACCACTGAGGCTGGAGCAAATATAAGGAACATAACAGCTATGAAAGAAAGAGCATGTATTTCGCACCGAGGCCAAGGACACACTGAAGTTTGGCGCCGAAAACTACTCTATCTATAACCCTTGTAGGGAAGTGTTCTAGGGCCTTCCAGAATAATCTTTTAGGTGATGTCTGGCTTCTGATTCGTCAATAACTCGGTTGCGCATAGGATCATGTCGTTCGTGGCTTGAAATCTGCAGTGACAACGCGAGTTCAAGTCTTGCTACACAGGTCCTTGCTGTATTAAATTGTCGTAGAGAACAAATGTTATAAACTCAAGGTAAAAATATAAGTATATTTGTCTAAATATAAAATATTTCAGGACTGTATTCTACTTTTACATGTTTTAAATCTTGGTACTTATTCTATCGATCTCTTTCTATCGATACTGTAAGTTATGGGGAAGGAAACAAACCAACACCGATTGTCAAACTGTACATACACACACACACACACACACACACACACACACACACACACACACGCACACACACAAACATACACACACACATTCGATGGGCTTCCTTTATTTTCCGCCTACCAAATCTACTCACAAGGTTTTGGTCGGTCCGAAGCTGCAGTAGATGACATTTGCTGAAAGTGTCACACAGTGAGACTGAACCAGAGCCATGTGGTTGAGAAACAAACTTCTTATTACACAGCCACACATGCACCTATTGAATATTATTTTGAATTATGAACTAAGGCGTAGGAGTGGCTTTGTGGTAAGTAGCTTGCTTACCAACCACATGGTTCGGGTTCAGTCCCACTGCGTGGCGCCTTGGGCAAGATGCTTCTACTATAGCCTCGGGCCGACCAAAGCCTTGTGAGTGGATTTGGTAGACGGAAACTGAAAGAAGCCTGCCGTATATATGTATATATATATATATATATATATATATATATATATATGTATGTTTGTGTGTCTGTGTTTGTCCCCCCAACATCGCTTGTGTGTCTGTGTTTGTCCCCGTAACTTAGCGGTTCGGCAAAAAAGAAACCGGTAGAATAAGTACTAGGCTTACAAAGAATAAGTCCTGG
>NC_142929.1:155696811-155699311 GCF_046866305.1 Octopus bimaculoides | reverse complement strand
CCCTCGTCAACCTTTTCAAGTACCAGGAGGATGAGGATAGAGAGGAAAGTGTTGTTGAATGAACGTTTCAATAAAAAATGGGTAAATGTGGCAAGAATGGTAAGAATGAAAGACGACACCATTTAAAGCATAGACTTGTAACAAAAAAGACAAAATGAGAGAAGGTACTTACTTTCATGTACCTTTAAAAAAAAAAAGCCTGAGGTGACCGTGGTCTTTTCCGTAGGCTTTTCTCTCCACGGATAAACCTAATCTGTTCCCCGTTTTTTTACATTGACTGTGATACACGATCCTTATTGATCGCCCCACCCTTCCTTTTTTTTTTCTCCCGCGATCCCTTTTGATCGAAATCCCCTTTTTTTCCGCGATCCCTTTTGATCGAAATTATCCCCCCCCCCTTTCCCCGCCAAAGAAAAGCTCTACATTGTAATTTGTCCATTTTCTGTATTTAGCCCTGTGTGGCTATAATAAAAAGATATCTATCTATCTATCTATCTATCTATCTATCTATCTATCTATCTATCTATCTATCTATCTATCTATCTATCGATCTATACACAGCCATATATATCGTAGTATGGAATGCTATACAATCAGTTATGAAAGCTCCTCCACTGTATGATCTCTAAGGTCATTTAAGAGAAAATTCTGGAATGCAGACAAACAACACAGCTATGATGCAAAGTATCTACATGAGCCACAGAGTGAGTATTGAGTAAATGCCTCTCGTATAACTTATAATATCATTAGTAAAACTCTCCTGACTGTTGTTGCAAAACTTCCGAACGGAAAATTACTTGGGGTAGAGAGACCTGATAATCGGTTATTGGAGCAAAAAGCTCTCGTTCTACAGGGAAGCCTTCGTTAACGTGTTCAAAAGAACGATGAATTTAGGGTTGATGCGCCAGGCAGGTTGGTTGCCGCACGTATAGCACTAGTAGCTAAAACCCAGGAGATGTATGTGGCAAAAAAAGCAAAAAAAAAAAAAAAAGAAAAAAAGGCGTATAACGTGCATTAATGTGATGTTTAAACAACATAGTGATTGCTTCGATACATCTCTCCAGGATCAATGCAATACAAATAGTATGGTGACTGATGAGCAAGCAGGAGAAAAGAAAGGAACCTGGAGCTGTGCCGAACAGCTCCTCCTACATATAGCAGTCCTTAAGGAAGCAAAAAAGCATTTCTGAAACTTGCCAACTGTATAGGTAGACTATAAGAAGACGTTTGTTATAGTTCATTCATGGATAATAGAGTCACACACACACACACACACACACACACACACACACACACACACACACACACAGAGTGAGTTGAAAGACCCTCTTCATAGCGGGCCTCTCATTGAACGAGGGCAATAATCAAATCGTTATAGTGTAATCACCCACAGCTGTTCAGTAAAGCAAAGAGGTGAGGATCTGTGTCAAGTGATAGGCCCACCTCACCCATGAAAATCAGTCGATAGAATTTGAAAAGTAAGATAAACTCGTTCATTTTAAGGAGTTGTGAACTATGACGTTTCTGACAGCAGTCGTCCTTCAGACACCCGTTAAAAGTAAAGAGCCGTATGAAATGTTTAGTGTGTCTGTGTCGGCAAATAATTGTTAATGAATTTCATAGGTTAGGAAGAGTCATTATAATTCAGGTAGAAAACTCTTCCTTAGGTAAATACTGAAACTTAGTGTATTTCTTGGAAAATGAGTTCGTGAGTTCTATCTATTTCGAGCAGGGTCCTTAGATAACTTAGATTATCTATAAGTTGACTATGAATTATCATGATTTAGGTTGTGCCAATTTTCAACAGAGTTGTAATGTTTCAGGAAGAATCCATGTTCGATACAATAGTAATGTCTCAGGTAGAGTCGATTTTTCGAAGGTGAGTGCTTTTGTTTTAGATAAGGTCCCTCTCCGAAGGGCCATTGTTTGGAGGTGAAGTTTAGTGTTTTGGGTGAAACTCTTCCTTGAGAAGGAGTTCTGGTATATTCGGTTTGGCCCTTGGTCAAATAAAAACATAAAATATGAGCAAAAACATACATCACCAGATCTACTTATCCTGAAATCCATGTTGCGATTCCTAAATAAGAAGCATTAATTATTTTCTTCTTACATGTTAATTAAAAATTTCATCAATGTAAGTCATCCTTGAATTGTCTCCTTGCGAAGAAAAAGATAAAAATGTTTACCTGGATGGTCGATGCGATCATGTGTATCCACTTGAACACTAGCAAACGGATATTTCTGCTAAGTTAGAAGAAATCTTTTATGCATTATGGACAGCGTCAATGTAATTTTCTGTTTTCCCCTCTTCATATATATGATTAATTTTAAGTTTATCGAGAGAATTCATTGATTTAGTCAAATTCATTAATGATTTTAAAAAGGATTGACGAATCAGTTTACATCCAGTAGATTAATTTGGTTCTTTTAATTAAGTGGTTGAGTTCCGAATATACTGTCAACATTAATTCCAAACATATTATTTATCTAGCTCGTTCAT
>NC_142929.1:155681811-155691811 GCF_046866305.1 Octopus bimaculoides | reverse complement strand
CGGTTATCCCTAGAGGCGTTCCTGTTTCAAGAGAGCCACATCTCTATCATCCTCCCCATCACTTTTTTGTCTTTGTACCTCTGTGTTTTATGCATGTTTCTTCTTTCCCAGAGTATACCGTGTATAATTTATATTTTTAATTTTGTTATTATTGATTTAAAAATATAAAAAAAATTATTTAAAATTTCATTACTATATGTAAACCCCCACATTTTTATGTTTGTTTCTATATTGTTCCCCCCAACTTTCACCCTTGTGGCAAATAAATGAAGTCATTATTGTTATTATTATTATTATTATTATTATTATTATTATTATTATTATTATTCCTTCGTAACACAGTGTGGGTAAAAATGCATCGGAGTCTTTCACAACAAAGACCTCAGAAAACAATACTTTCCTTAAGACAGATAATACTTTCCTTGCGCTGTGCCCAATAAGGCTGCTTTTTGTAAGACACCAGTCTTACATTGGATTTCCAATTGCCTTAAGAAGTCTTGAAGTTTAAATGGGATTGAGCCCAACGCTCCGATCACCACTGGTATCACTTTTACATTACCCTCTCGCATTCCATACAGTATTGCCATTTCCACTTTCAATTCGGAGTACTTGGTGATTTTTTCAACCTCTTTACTCACACCATTCATGTCATTTGGTATGGCTACATCAATGATCCGACAGTATTTGTCTCTCTTATTCAATATGACAATATCCGGCCGACGGTGTTCGATTGCACGATCCGTCTGAAAATCATAGTCCCAGAGTATGGTTACTTTTCCATCTTCCTGCATAACTTTACTTGGTACATGCTCATACTCGTTACTTCATATTGGTATTTATTTCATATTGGAATTTACTTCATATTGGTATTTACTTCATATTGGTATTTACAGCATAAGAGCCTATGGAGATACACACACTTTATCGTGGCTGCGCTTGTATACTTTTTGTGCAAGGATTTCACATCCACTTACCAAGTAGGTCACATTTTTCACACTCTTTCCTCAGAGTCTGCCTTTCTGGGTGTCAAAAGTTTATTAGATGTTGTACATTACTGAATTGGTAGCGAGAGTCTGGTCTTGTGCAGCGATAATCAAGCTTTCGGTGGTACGTTTCAAATCACCTCGCTCAAGCCATGCCCACGATACTGTATTATCCTTAGCGTTTTGTGTATTCCTTTCAAACTGTCCTTTCAAACTGTCCATGAGTTCTCATTTCAAAGACTCGAATATCTACAATTTCCTGTGAGTACTTTAAATTTCCTTCAAAATAAGAAACTTAATATATCTACAGCTTTCGAACAATCAAGCGATCAGCTTTGAAAAACTTTAATATATACAACTTCTGTGAATACCTGTCCTTTCCTTTCTCCCTGAGTATTCGAAATGTAAACATCCTTTTTATTCTAAGAACACTAGAGTTTTCTCTGTTCGGACATACAAAAGATCATCCTTAGTGAATTTTAAAACTTTAATATCTAAAATTTTCTGGGAAAATTTTACACTCCTGTTCTTTCTTTTCCTTTCTCACTGAGTATTCAAAAATGTAAATATCCTTTTTATTGCAAAATCACTGCAGTCTTTTCTGATCAGACATACAAACGAACATCTCTAGAAAATTAAAAAACTTTAGTATCTACAATTTTGTGTGAAAGTTTCATCTTTCTTTTCTCCCTGACTACCCGAATATATAAACATACCTTTTATTGCAACAACGCAATTAAATGCACGATAAAGAAAAAAATTAAGAAGGTAAGCACCTGTCAATATATACAAACTTCACAAACACAAAAACTGTAAACCACAGTAAAACTTATAAAAAAAGAAGAAAAAAAAATTTTTTAATCAGAAATTCAAAAATTCAACGTTGTGAACATCAGCACACACACACACACACACACATATTATTATTATTATTTTATCTATCAGTAATTAAAAATAGACCAAGGTGAAATCGCTAGTAGTAGTAAACTCATTTGACCTCTGCTGACCCCAAGGGTGTGAGGCCTCTTTTATCTCCTTATCACACAGGAATTCCCACTGCTGATCTCCTTACCATCTTCTGAATGTATTTACAGACCTGTAGAATTTGTAGAGTTTAACCAAAGAGCTGAGAAGCGAAAAGAAGATTTCGAAATGAGAAATATTATTTGGCACATTCGGGTTGTCTAGTCGATACCTATCAAACGCTTTCAGCTGTCCGACAGGTATCGACTAGACAACCCGAATGTGCCAATGTGGACTTGGACTAATCGCATCGGGTCGTCTAGATCGTACTTAGATAGATTTTTCTGTAGGCCAGCGGATAAAGGATAGCATAGGGTGTCCACAATTCAACATAGTCGGCTACACGGACCACAAATTCGTGATCTGTACGGTCGACTTAGATAGGCTCCATAGACAAGGCCCCGGTTACTGGAAGCTAAACACGTCGACAACGGCGTGCAAAGCCTACAGAGACCGGATTAGTTTATTAGTTAAGAGGGCTTTAACCGGGGCAATCATCAACAACAACTGGTGGTTCGCCCTGAAGCGGGCAATTAGAGCAGAATCAATTAGGTTTAGTAAGGCTCTAGCTGTAGAACGTAAGAAAACAGAGCGGGATTTAGTTAACAAACTAGACGAGGCTCTTAGGACAGGCATCGCAACCGACGTGTTAGCAGCGAAGTTGGCCCTCGACCAACACTTTGATGCCAAGCATGAAGGCTGCGTTGTCAGAGCTAAAGCACTTTCGGTAAGCGGGGAGGGGACTAAAGCCGCTCGATGGGCCCGCGTGGTTGAGGCGAAGCGTGGGAACAGAGCGACCATTCGGTCTTTGGTGGACCAGAACGACTGCGAGATTTCGGAACCGAAGCAGATGTGTTCAGCCTTTCAACAGCACTTTGCTCAATTGTTCGGGACGACGGTAGGACGGACGACGGAACAGACTTCGGTGTGTACCTAGACGGCCTGCCGCAACTCGCGACCAGCAAGGCCGAGTGCTGCGAAGGACCCATATCTGCCTGGGAAGTACAGGAAGCGATGAAAGGCTGCAGGAGAGGTAGATCGCCGGGTTTGGATGGTCTGCCTTACGAGCTTTATACGTCAATGCCAGACTTGTTTGCGGGCGTCTTGGCAAAAAACTACTGCAACTGGCAACAAAACGGGAGAATTCCTGCTTTTGTTTGTCGGGGAGTGGTGGCTTTGCTAAGAAAGGACCCAAACAAGGGGGACATTATAGGGAACTTTAGGCCCATTACTCTGCTCAACACAGAGTTGAAGATCTTGGCCAAGGTGCTAGCCAAGAGATTGGCGCCTGTCGTGGGCAAACTGATTGGCAAGGCGCAGACATGCGCTGTGCCGACCAGGTCTATCCACGACAACCTCCACCTCATGCGCTACATCATAGAGAGGATGGGTAACGAAGCTGGCGCGGGTGGGGCTTTGATCAATTTAGATCAGTCTAAAGCCTTCGATAGGGTCGACCATCGATACCTGGCAGCTGTTCTCAAGGCAGCTGGCTTCGGTCCGGTCTTCCGCGGGTGGATAGCTGCTTTATACAGCGGCATCTGCTCGGTCATACGGGTGAACGGCCATCTATCGGAACCGTTCAACATCTCGCGTTCGGTTCGTCAAGGGTGTCCTCTCTCCTCCCTTCTGTATGTATTGACTCTCGAGCCATTACTCCGGAAGTTGGAGGCTTTGAGGGGCGTCCCGCGTGATCTGGGATGTGGAGGGAGCATGTCTGCCTATGCCGACGACGTCACCGTGATGGTGTCGAGCCACAGGCATATTGACCTGATTGGTGAGACACTAAACGAGTATGAAGCGGTGACAGGTGCGAAAATTAACGCGGAAAAGTCAATGGGCTTGCAACTAGGCACCTGGAGGGGCAAGTCCATGCCGTCCAACAGCGTCGTAGGGCGCTGGACAGACGAACCCGTTAAACTGCTCGGGGTCTGGTTCGGTCCGGACCTCCAGTTGGAGAAAAACTGGGAAGAAGTGACGAACAGGGTGGCCAACCTCACCCAGAAATGGGCTGAGAGGAAGCTCTCCTTGAAAGGTCGAGCGGAGGTGGCGAATGCGTACATCGCATCCGTCATCTATCACCGTTTGACCGTCGTCCCTTGTCCCGACCGCTGGTTAACCTAGTACGCTTGCTCTTCAACTTTTTGTGGAAGGGTCAGGTACCACTGGTCAGGCGCTCCATCTGCTGTCAACAGCCGCCGAACGGAGGCCTTGGCATGTCGTGGTTGCTGATGCGCAAACATGCGCTCAGGCTACGACATCTCAAGCGTTTCGTGGACGGTGAACAGGTGTGGTCGCCTTTCGTCAGACGCGATTTTCCGCAGCTCGTTTCTTTAACAGAGCTGCAATCCTGGATCAAACGTAGACCGAGAAAGGGCGCTTGGCACCTCGAGTGCCGCCAAGCTCTCACCGCCCTCAGTCAGGCGGGCAGTGCGATCGGTAGTAGCTCCACTCTAGCGTTCTATAGAGGGTTAGTGGGAGAAAAGTGCGACGACGTTCTCGGGGAAACTCTAGGCGTCGAGGATAATCAGCTAAGCAGTCTGTTCAGGAGAACTTTCGGGCCAGGGCCCATGGATAATTTCCAAAGGTCCCTCGCCTGGCAGTGCTACCGAGGTGCGCTACCTGTTCGAGATAAACTCTACCGACATGGAAGTGCCGTCAACCGGGTCTGCCCGAGGTGCGCTCAGGACGACGAAACCGTTCTGCACGCACTCGTCCAGTGCCCGAGCATTGCTGACCTGTGGGTCTATATCGAACAGCTACTGTCACGTGTAGGACGGATCCGGCTATCAGCTGGATCCATCGTGAGAATTGACCCGCCGACCTCCTTTAACCAGGAGGGCAAGGCAATTTTCCTATGCCTAGTGGCTGTAGCGAAAGAGGTGATATGGTGGACCCGTTTGAAAGGGCTAAAGACAGACACTTTCCTCTTTGACCAAGGCCTCATCAACTTTTTCAAGTTCCACTTGAAAAGGAAGATGAGAGTAGAGAGGGAAGTGCTGTCTCATAGCAAATTCGTTGAAAGATGAGTGACTGTTGGAAGAATGGCCAGTATAAACGGACCAATTCTGAGAATACACCTGTAGAAAGAAAAAAAAGAAAAAGAAAAAAAAGGTAATGTAAAAGGAGAAAGGGCTCTATACCCCTTTCCTATTGTTTCTGACCAGGCTCCCGTGGTTTTATGGGTTCTTCCACGTGTAACCTTTCCTTTTTCGAAGCGCCCCCCCCTTTGGGAGTTCTACTTATTTATTTATCTATTTATTTATTTATTTATTTATTATATCTTTCTCCGTTTTCTTCCCCTGTTTAGACGAACTTTCCTACCTTTTCGGACAAAACCTTTTGTAACCTTCGTCCTGTCTTTGTCCTTATATGTTTTTAATTGATATTAGCCCTTGTGGTCAATAAAACGAATTAATTATTATTATCACCATCATCATCATCATCATTATTATTATTATTATTATTATTATTATTATTATTATTATTATTATTATTATTATTATTATTATTATTATTATTATTATTATTGTTCAGTAGTTTTATTTTTATAACGTGCTTTCACTTCACTACCGAGCGCAGCTCTGTGCACCTTGGGTATGTGCTGTGGTTTACTGTGGTGCTCTTATGTTTACTGTATTGAAAGTGTTTTGCGTAGAATGTGTGCAGTACCCAGTAGTGCAATTTTCTGTATGTTATATATATTTGTAAGTCCTGGTGTTTTTGTTATGTATTTGTCTGAATATTTTTTTATTATACCTAAGGCACCTACTATGATAGGAATTGTTTCTGTCTTTAGATTCCACATTCGAGTTATCTCTATTTCCAGGTCTTTGTATTTTGAAGGTTTTTCCATTTCTTTTAGAGAAACGTTGTCATCTGCTGGTATTGATACATCAATTAGAAAGCTATTATTATTATTATTATTTTATGTTTGACTTTTGTTTTGCATTTGTACAAGTTGGATCCAAGTCTCACCCAGAGACCTCAAGAGACAACAAGTTAGAAGTTCATGTAGGTGTTATGCCTAGGGTACCATATATTTGGATTTGTACAGTTTTGTTCAAGTGAATGTTTAAGAAACCATAAGAAAATTATGTTTGCTTTAAAATTTGAGATCACATAGACAGTATTTTACGTAGGATATGGGCAGTTCCCATGAGCACTATCTTTTGGACTTCAGCCATTTTGGGGTTTCCTGGTATCTGAGCTAGGTAGTAATCAGCCCGTTTCGCTGTCATTCCCAGGGCACCTATGACAATAGGTATTGTTTTCGTCTTCAGATTCCACATTTTGCTAATTTCTATTTCAAGATCTTTATATTTGCTCAGTTTTTGGTAGGTCTTGACAGATACGTTTATATCAATTGGGACAGTCATATCAATGAGGAGGCATGATTTTTGTCTGAAGTCTTTCAGTATGATGTCTGGCCTATTTGCGTCTATCTTTCTGTCAGTTTGAATGGTGAAGTTCCAGAGGAGTGCAATGTGATCATTTTCAAGTACTGGGGGTGGTTTGTGTTCCCACCAGTTTTTATCATGGGGCAAGTCCAGGTTTTTGCATATTACCCAGTGAATATATTGTGCAGCTCTATCATGCCTGTTGAGATACTCTGTAGGCGCAAGCAGACTGCACATGGAGACAACATGATCGATGGTCTCATTTTGTTGTTGGCATATACGACATAATGGGGAGCTGCCGTTCTTTAATATGTTGGCCTGGTAGTTCTTTGTAGGTAGGCATTGATCTTGGGCTGCTATGATAAACCCCTCTGTTTCTGATTTCAATCCAGAGGCCATTAACCATTGGTGGGTAAGGGCTTTGTCAATATCTGCATTATTCGCTCTCTTTGGGTATTTGCCATTGAGAGGTTTTCCATGCCATTTTTCAGTCATAATAGCTAAGGCAGCAATTTTAGCACGGGTTTTCAAGCGCTTAGCTTTTTCTGTAGGTGTTTCTAGTTCGTCTAATTCTTGAATTTGTTGCAATTGGAATTCACTTAGATATTCCTTTGCCTGTTTTGTTACTGAGTAAGATGCTTTCTTGCTTTCATATTTTAAGACAAGTTTTAGCATCCAGTCCTCAGAGTTTTTCATATAGGTGTCTAGGCCAATTGTGGCTACCTTCATTGATAATGCCAGCTGTAGTAGTCCTCGACCTCCCTCTTTTCTTGGCAGATAAAGACGTTCTATATCTGCCTTAGGGTGGTGCATTCTATGCATTGTCAACAGTTTTCGTATTTTTCTGTCAACATTACATATTTCAGTAATTGACCAGTTAACGATGTTGAAACTGTAAGTCACGACTGGTATGGCTAGAGCATTGATAGCTTCGATCCTGTTTCTCGCGTTCAGCTCTGTCTTCAGTATTGCTCTCACCCTGCGATAACATTCTCTTCTGATCCTTTCCCTCATCACTGAGTGCTTGATATTGTCCCCTTCAATTACCCCTAGGTATTTGTAGCTCTCCGCTGGTTCTAACTCTTTTATGACATTTTGCTGGTCAAGGTTCACATTAGATGTATTTGTCATTTTTCCTTTGATAAAGATAGCTTTTGCACATTTATCAAGGCCAAATTGCATCCTGATGTCATCACTGAATTGTTTAACAATCGCTAGTAGGCCTTTGAGTTGTTGGTCATTTTTTGCAAAGAGCTTTAAATCATCCATGTAAATGAGATGATTTATATTTTTATCAAATATTTTATAACCATACTGTGCATCATTGAGCAATTTTGAGAGCGGTATTAGGGCTAGACAGAAGAGGAGTGGTGATAGTGAGTCACCCTGGAAAATGCCACATGAAATTCTTACATCTCCAGCATTTAGAGATTCATTGTCATTGTTCAACATCAGTGTGGTTCTCCATGATCTCATACTTACAGATAAAAAGTTTCGCAGAGTAGGAGCTATTTTATACATTTCCAGACATTTCCTAATCCAGCTATGTGGTAGGCTATCAAAGGCCTTTTTATAGTCTATCCAGGCTATTGACAAGTTTTTGTGTCGCTTGTGACAATCTTCTAAGATCATCTTATTGATGAGTAGCTGATCTTTACAACCATAAGATCCACGTTTACATCCCTTTTGCTCATTAGGGAATATGCTACTTTCTATTAAAAAACTATAGGTGTACTCGGTTAGGACAGATGTTAGCGTCTTATACATTGTTGTTAAGCAGGTTATGGGGCGATAATTTTTTGGTTCGTTTGTTTCCTCATTTTTTGGAAGCAGGAATGTTAAACCATTAACTAGCCAAGAGGGCATCAAACTAGGATTTTGCAAAACATCGTTGTAAAGTTTTGTTAGCAGTTCATGGCTTTCTGGGAAGGCATTCAACCAGAAGTTAGGAATTTTATCCTTTCCTGGAGACTTCCATTTGCTTGACCTCCTGAGAGCAGATCTTATATCTTCTACCCTGACCCCCTCCCACTTTTGCTCCTCTAAGGAGTCTAGGTCTGTAGCTATTCTATCAATCCAAGGGGCCTTTTCATTGTGTGTTTTATCTTCTGCCCAGATTTTATTCCAAAATTCTTGCACTTCTTCTTTTGATGGGACAGACTTTATTGTTACTGGTGTTTTCCCTATCTTCCTGTAGAAATTTTTGGGGTTATTTTTGAACATGTTATTATCTCGGAAGAATTTAACACGCTTTTCATACCTTGCTATGCGGGCAGCTTTAGCACATACCTTTTGCTTGATGGTTTCTATGGTGGCATCAATGTCAACTATGGTTTTCATGTTATATTTTTTCTTTAGTTTTTGGGTCTTTGTAGGTTTGATACTCTTGTCAAATTTAAGGTTTTTCAAACATTCTATGTCAGATCTAAGCAGCTTAATTTGGTGTTGAATGCGTTCTTGCCAAGAAGGCTTTTTGTGGGAGTGTTGTCTTTTTCTAATCTTTTCACCACATAGAATCGTTGAGATTCTTGCGGATGCATAGTACAGGTGGTTGAGATCTGTAATATCAACATCATTAGCTGAAATTATATCCTTAAGTGCAAGGCGGATTTTACCAATTATTTTCAGGTTTTGGTTAGAATTGCGAATTTTGGGGAGAGTGTCGCGTTCATTCATACTAGTTTCTTTAATTTTCAGCCATTCAATCATGATTTGATTTTTTAGATCATGTAGTTCTGTTGCGTCGATTTCTGTATGACTTCCTTCATCTATTTGATTTTCACCTGCCTTAGTGTTTATGGTTGGTTCAGAGAATATTTTATTTTGCCTATCAGTTACCTTAACTCTTTCAATTATTACTGTATTTTCATCAGCCTTGGGCTGGTTTATAATTATTTCCTCTGTAGTATCTTCTTTAGCTGCAGTTTCATTCTTTTTATCCTTTACTGCTTGCTTAATTTGGTCAATCTCTACTTCAGTTAGTAATTTTTTTTTTATAATGTTTCTTCTGACGTTGGCAAGTTTATTACTGTCTATGTAGGGTCTTACTGCAAGGTGTTTCTGTCTCCAGTTTAAGTAGGTTTGTACAGTATTAGATTTATCTGTAGGGAAATATATGGCACGGTAGAAGGCTCTAAGAACTTCTTTATTATCTTCCCTAGACCATTTTTCATTCTTTTTCTTTTGGTTATTTGATGACGAGCATGGATGGCCATCTGTTGGAATATTCCGGTTGTGGGGTACTTCCAGCTCCTGTGTGTCGGGAAGATTTGAACCAGTAGCAGATTTCTCGTCTCGGATCTGGTTCATTATCCGAGTAAGTGGTCCTTTATAATCCGGTCTATGACCATTGCGGTTTATATTTTGTTTTATTACCAGTGAGGCATAACAAGCTTCGACGTTGACGCTAGGGGACGGATCTGTCTGTTTAGGGTAAGTTTTTTGAGACAACACCGTCTCCGAGCTTTCGTGACGTAGCTTCTTAAGGCTAGCAGATCTATTTCGAGTGAGTGGCCCTTTGTGATTCGGTCGATAACCCCTCTGGTTTGTGATCTGCCTTGTTATCATTGAGGCATGACGAGCTTTGGCGTTGAC
>NC_142929.1:155619311-155676811 GCF_046866305.1 Octopus bimaculoides | reverse complement strand
ATGAAATAGCAAACTCGTCAACATGGACTAGTCGGGAAAGGTAGCAATAAACCTGTTTGTCAACAAGCCAACAAACTGTGTCTCCGAAACATCAATAAGCCAACAATCTGCATGGCTACAAATCATCAATAGGTCAACAACCTCTATGGTGATATATCATCACTGTCTCTTCCAATTATCAATAACACACTGGCTTATATAGGTACTTGTTATCAATAACTGCACAACCTGACAACTTCTAGGTATCTGTGCCTTAACGGCTTTAGAATTGCTGGCCATCAATGACTCCCCGACATGTATATTCGCTGGCCATCAATGAGTCACTTGTCTGTACACTTACTAATTATCAATGGTTCGCTGGCCCATATACTTACTTGTCATCAATGATACATCAAGCTGTATAATTACTAGTCATCAATGACTCACCAGCATATTTTGTTATTAGTCATTGAGGACTCAAAATCTACGTAGATACTAATCACTCTTTCCTTGCCAGCCTGTATATTTACCATTTATTCATCAAGACCCTTACAAAATGTACAGCTGTTAGACATCCAAGTTTCACAAGCCAGAATACTCAAAAGCAATCCATGGTCCGCTAACCTGCGTAATTAGTACCCAGCAGTGTTCATCAGCATATATAACATGTGTCGTCAATGATCTGCCAGCGCGTATAGTTATTTGTCCTCAATGAACCACCAGCATATATAGCATTTTGTCCTTGATGACTCATAACAAGCCAATCGGTAATTGTTTATCATTCCTTAATAATAAATTTAACAGTTAAAGACCTATAAGAAGGACATAGTAACTACCTTTTCCTCGCTCTCACATACTATTTAGTATCAAAACGTAGTCATAGCTTTTGATAACTCTGGGAAATCAATAGAACACGCACTACAGAGATGATAACCGAGTTGTTTTTCCTAATATGCCTAAATTTAGAAAGGACGTAATTTTTATTTGACCCAACGAGAATCCATATAAATATTTTAGATATAGCTCTACATAGGGCTATAGGCAAAAACACTCGGACAGAAAAACGAAACAGAAAGTCATCACATGCATCAGTAGTTATAACACATTTTATATGTATGTATGTATGTATGTATGGATGCAAGCGTGCATGTATGTATGTCTTTATGCATGTATATAATGGTTTCTTATTTAGACACAAAATCTGTATATAAATATCTATAACTGCTTAATACAAATATACATGCATACATACATAGAAAATATACATTCATATATAAATATATGCATGCACACAGATAAAAAGATAATATATATATATATATATATATATATATATATATATATATATATATATATATGAATTTACACACAGAGGCACAAACACTGGCTTATGAATTATATGTATTTCCTACGACAAAGTTCTACAAACTCATAACCACACACACACACACACACACACACACACACTCACTCACTCACACACACACACATGCACACACGCACACACTTTACATACACGCACACATGCACACACATACATACACACATACACACACGCACGCATGCAAATTATTGTTGAAAGTAATGAAGTCTTCTTACAGACCATCAAATATAATGTAGCAGTTGAATTTCGCAAACAATGATGCGAGGAGGGTGAAAAATAGCTGTCTGAAGTCAGAAGAGAGAATCACAGGATTCATAATTCCATCTACCAATTCTCTAGTCTCACAGAATCATACAGACATAGACTTCATTGTTAGTAAGTTTGTCTAAAATATTTCACTTTCTGTTTAATATTGGACATTAAGTCGTCTTTGCCAAGATGTCAGTGAATTCTATCGACTCTTGTCGAGGCCGAAACGGGATTCTTAATTGAATGAATGTCAGGAAAGATATTATCATTCTCTTCTTTTCCCTCTCTCATATTCTCTCTCTGTCTACCTCCCCATCTCTTCCGTTTGTTTCTCTCTCGCAAACGCGCATGCACGCGCACTCATATTATGAAACTAATACAGACCACATCTCTGCAAATGAAAAATAATGAATATTCTCTCATTCTCATAGTTACAAAAATACAGATACACATACATAGAAACGTACATATACATATAAATACATGCATAATACATACATACACATGCATACACACACACACAGAAGCACACGCACTCACCGAGTTATATATTTATATTTCATATAAAGTTTGCACTACGGGTCACCCCTGTAATCGGCTGTCGATTGGAGATCAAAAGCACTTCGGCGCCTCTCGCAAATGTTGCTGTCTCTCCAGTAGTGTCGGTCAGTATTGATGCTGTCAGAGAATCTCTGGGCTATACTATATAAACTTTCCTAGTTTAGGCACAAGGCCTAAAATTTTGGGGGAGGGGGCCAGTCGATTAGATCGACCTCAGTACGCAACTGGTACTTAATTTATCGACCCCGAAAGGATGAAAGGCAAAGTCAACCTGCTAAGCATTTCGCCCGGCGTGCTAACGTTTCTTATTTCATTATTGCTCACAAGGGGCTAAACAAGGACAGACAAAGGGATTAAGTCGATTACATTAACCCCAGTGCGTAACTGGTACTTAATTTATTGACCCCGAAAGGATGAAAAGCAAAGTCGACATCGGCGGAATTTGAACTCAGAACGTAACGGCAGACGAAATACCGCTAAGTATTTCTGCCGGCGTGTTAACGTTTCTGCCAGCTCGCCGCTTTACTGTATAATGCTTTCTTTTATTCACTATCCATGCAGCCACCTTACCGAACCTGATGTAGCTGTAACCACACCGATCGTACAGTAACTAAATTATTTCATACTTGCAAAAAATTTGTCGTTCGTTCTTGGATTTTGACTTTCTCTCATATATGACTCTATCATATCCATGGCAATGTATTTTCTGCTTCCATCTCTAGTTTGTAATGCAGTTTTATTATTATTTCTACATCGAAGACCAACCAAGTAGGCCATTGTGGATCTAGTTGTATACTTATAATATTCCACCTCTCCTATAAACGTCGAACATTACCATTCCTGTACTGTTAACGATTCCCTACGTTCTTCATATATATTTCTGTTCGAGTGCCTACATTCTATATAACCTTTGAATGTTGCCGTCACTTCAACAGATAAGACATATTTCAAATTAGATCATAGCAAAAGACGGTCCACCTATAGAGACTTTATTTTGAGAACACGAGCACCTTCTTCAGACATCACCTGCACCTTCAAGACAGTAGCATCATCGACATATGCCTAAGCTTTCCATGGTTTTGGTGCTTATATTGGTCTTTACGTCCTCCCTGTGGAAAAGAACAAGGCGCAAATTGGCGTTGCTTCTCTTATACGCACATGTGTGTGTGTGTGTATATATATATATATATATATATATATATATATATATATATATATATATATATATATATATATATATATACACACATAGGGTGCAATGGGTAAATTGTCATATGCGCATTATTTGTCTTTGATTTTATCGACTACACAGTAGAGTAGAGTCAGTTGGGCACCGTCTGTGAAAAAATCACCACCTTGACGCAATTCAGTCTGCCCGAAATTTAGAAACGACATGCTGTACTGCTTGGCATTGGCAACAGAAGCTCCAATACGAACATTCAGAGTGTTCGGGTGACAATCTGAGGACAGTGCATAGAATTCTGAAAGAGTTAGATTAGAGTAATGGTGATTACGAAGGTACAGCAGCTCTGAAAACTCACTCTGATCGTTCTAATAAGTAAAGAACTCCTGAATTTGTTGGTGAGATCAAGGCCACGATTGACAACGATCCCTCCAAGTCAATCAGGCCCATGGCTAGGGACATGGGAGTGTCTGAGTTTCTCATCAAGCAGGTGATGCATGAAGGCATTCGGTATTCCTCATACAAGATGAGAAAGGGGCCAATTTATATACAAAGCCATCAAGGACAAGAGGAAAGACCGCACTGCGAAGCTTTTGAAAAAACTCAAGCATCCCCTCCAACCAAACATGCTTTGGTTTTTCTCAGACGAGAAAAATTTGTGCCAGGGTCAGATGGTGAACTCACAGAACGACCGTTGGCTTGCCGTGTCCCCCAAACATGTACCGAGAATGATAAAAACCAAACATCCAGTCAACATCATGGTGTTTTGAGAGATCACTAGCGATTGCAACGTTATGCCTCCATCTTCCCACATAGCCTCACACTCAACACGGAGGTCTACATCAAGTGCTTGGAGGAGGTAGTGCTACCCTAGGTCAAGGGGGTAGTAGCTGCTGGAAGACCCTATGTCTGGCAACAGGACTCTGCACCATGTCACACAGGCAGGAGAACCCACTTATGATTGTCAGACAATTTCTGCGACCACATCATCCCTAACATCTGGCCACCTAACTCTCCAGACTGCAAACCCCTTAATTATTATGTGTGGGGCGCAGTTGAGCGAGAGACCAACAGAACTCCTTGTAACACCAAAGATGAACTGAAGGCAAAGATTATGGCAGCATTCACCAACTTAAACAAACAAGGAAACCGTCTAGAAGAATTTACTCTTTAGTATTTCAAAATATTTTTATGTAGTTTTGGTAAATATATCTGTTAAAATGAGATGTCGGTGTTACTTTTCATTTTTGCGTAATTTAGACGACAATTTATTCACCGCATCATAAGTGGAAATCAGCACCAGCATTGCTAGAAATAAGAGTCAAAAGAACTCTTGGCCACGAGCAAACACTTCGATGATTTCGGATTGAGTTTATGTGTTTGCATGTGTGTGTGTGTGTGTGTGTGTGTGTGTGTGTGTGTGTGTGTGTGTGTGTGTGTGTCTGCGTGCGCGTGTGTTCTTTGGGTTGTTTTTCTGAACCGCTAAGTAAGATGTAAACTTACCATCAGTAGTTGACAAACACAAAGAATACACACATAGACACACACACATACGCGCGCGCGCCCAGACACACACCTACATACATATTTACGATTGGCTATTTTCAGTTTCCGTCTATTGAATTCAGTCACAAGGCTTTGATTAGTCCAGGGTTAAGATACGATTTAGTGGGACTGAAACTTGAATCATGTGGTTGGGAAGCAAACTCCTTAACACACAGCCATACCTATGTAAAATTTTGTAATGCTTATTTATAATATAATCCATCAGTTTTCATTTGTTATATTTGGTTTATTTGGAATGCTACAGCACTGATTGATTCCTTATAAGGACAGACACTACATATAAGGACTGTATAGAAAGAAATACAAGACTGCAAAGGTTATAGTCTTTTCCCAAGAATATGAAGACGGCGTGAGATGGAAATACCCAATCAAACTGGTGACTTTACATAATGGGTCAGGATGCTCAATCTAGACCTCTAAATGATATTTGTCTTTGTGAGATAAAGGGATGCACACACAAAAAAAAAACAAAAAAAAAAACAGTAAGCAGCATAAACAATGCCAACATATGCCGGAACATCCATAATGTCACTCGATAGGCTAGAACTAGTTGCCGTGTCTCACGATGTCCTATTACCTTGTAAAAGAAAAGGTCATTTTATTACACTGTCCTGGATATGCTATGTCTAAATACAGGACAAAATAAACACAGCTGGAATATCTCTTATCACGGGACTTTTCGATCAGGGCTGATTAATGTTGGGTTAAAAAACGATAATAAAACAAAAGAAAATGTTACCTCAAAATTTTTGTGGTTCTGAAATGTGTGAACTAATTTAACATTCACAGATAATTAGAAATTAGACAAAAATAAACGGAAGATATAATTAAGAGTTCAGAAATCTTTAATAATCAATTTTAAATTATTTTAAGACTGCAATTACCGTTTTTTTTGTCTTATATCTTTTAAAGGTGTCCGAAAGAATGTGTGTATATGAATACGCTGCACCCTTTAGTAGAGACACAATAATGGTAATTATCGCGTTCAAATTAAGCGTGTATGACTGTATTCTGTTGGCATGATACTGGTAGATAATAATGATGATACGGCATTGTACTCCAAACTGATGTATCATTTCACTTGCCTTCTGAGAGCTAGTGTACCATATAACACATTGTAAGTGGAAAGATAAAGGGAAAAATACCTCAGCAGGATTTAAATGCCGAATTTAAAAAGCCGGAAAAATACTGCAAGATATTTTGTCTGGCAGAATGATAAGCATGCTGGACAAAATGCTTAGCGGTATTTCGCTCGTCTTTACGTTCTTAGTTCAAATTCCGCCGAGGTCGATATTGTCTTTTTATCCTTTCGGGGTGGATAAAATAAGTACCAGTCAAGCAGTCGATGCAATAAACTAGCGCCTCCTCTCGAAATGTCAGGCCCTGCGCCTATAGTAGAAAGGATCAACATCATCGTAATCATCGTCATCGTCGTCGTCGTTGTAGTAGTTGTTATTACTGAGGTTGTTTTAATCCTAAATTAGCCCTGAGTGTATCTATGATTAATCACCTTCAAATCATTGCCATTCCATTTTCGTTTTACACAGATTGTGTCAAGGATTACAATACACAAAATATATCTTTTTGCTTAAGACAGTAAGGTGTGTTTCGAGGAAGATTTATCTGCTTTATCCTAGTAGCTCAAGTGATCCAATAAAGTCTTATTCTTTGGCCCTGTCATTTGAGTAATACTCCCACAAGGTTTGCTTATCTCTTCATCTCAGTTTGGTCAATTAGAACAGGTTTAATTAAAAAAAAAATCCAGAAAGTCACTTAGTGAAAAATAACGCTTTACATCATAATGAATTCAGAAGACTAATTGTGTTCTTCAAATCTTGAAGAAATAACAAAAAAAAAAACAAAAACAAAAAAAAAAAACAGTCGCAGTAATAGTAGTAGCAACATTAGAAGAAACAACAGCGGTAGAAGTAGTAGCATTATTCACAGTATAGCAACAACGATATGCACAAATGACAGTTATATATATAAAAGAAAAGACAAAGGAAAATTAGACTTGGTAGAATTATGTCATTCTTAGTACATGCAATTGATATAACATTACAACAGCAGTAGCCGCAGCACACAAATTTGTACTATCGTTATTTTCACCTGTAAGGACGGCGAACTGGCAGAATTGTTAGTACTCCAGACAAAATGCTTAGCAACTTTTTGTCCATTTTTAGGTTCTGAGTTCAAATTCCGCTGAGGTCGAATTCACCTTACATCTTTTCGGGGTCGATAAAATAATTACAAGTGAAGCAGTGGAGTCGATGTAAGTGACTTATCCCCTGCCTCGAAATGATTGGCCTTCTGTCATCACTCGTTGTAAGGCGGTGAGCTGGCAGAATCGTTAGCACGCTGGACAAAATGCTTAGCATTTTTTCGTCCGTCTTTACGTTCTGAGTTCAAATTTCGCCGAGGTCGGCTTTGCATTTCCTCCTTTCCATAAAACAAGAACCAGTTGAGCATTGGTGTCGATGTAATCGACTTAGTGTCTCTCCCTCGAAATTTTAGGCTTTGTGCCTATAGTAAAAAGGATTGTTTCCACTCTTAGTAAGGCAGCAAGCTGGCAGAATCATTAGCACGCCGGAATTCTTCCGACTATGCGTTCTGAGTTGAAATGATTCAGAAGGGATGAGCTTATATGATAAAAGGATTATCATCACTCGTAGTAGTGGCAGCAGTAAGGCCGTCCATCCAGCTATCATCACCATCACTTTCTGAGACCACTTCAACTCCACGAACTAACGCTGTCACTACAGTTAACGCAGCAGTAGCGACGACGAAGAATCGCCAACGCGATATAAAATAGGAAAATGACAGTAATAGGAATAAATGTTCGACCACAAACACGAACTGACAACAATAACAACAGCAATAATAACACCAACAAATTCAGCTATAACAACATAAGCAAGCGCAATGATTACGACAATAGCACACCGCCAAAATGATATCTAACGCAACATCTTCAACGATAACAGCGTTTGCAACACCAGTAAGAATAAGGAACAATAAGAACCAATGATACCGACAACAGTAACAACTTAGCACAGCGTCAGTGACAGTAATATGTACGACAACAACAATGCTAATTACAATAACATCAACAGCAATAATAAGCGCCACAAGAGCTCCAGCAAAAATAACAACCACATCAACACTAGCAACAACAACAATTACCTTAACAAAGCAAAGATAACACGTTGAGCAGCTGCAACAGCAATATCAGAAATACCAATTTTTACACATTATAATTGTCTAAAAATTATATTTATGTTTTATAATGTTATTACAGTATTTTCTGTAATTCTGTAACTGTTCATTATGTTCAGCATACAGTGTACGTATATATATATATATATATATATATATATATATATATATATATATATATATATATATATATATATATATATATATATATATATATATATATATATATATATATATACATACATACATATATATATATATATATATATATATATATATATATATATATATATATATATATATATATATATATATACATATAATATATATATATATGATGTATACATTTGCAATATTATACTCCAAAAGCAATTTTAACAATCACCACGACACTAAGAACAAGAAACAGACTAGCACCAGCAGCAATGACAACCAATACAGCACAGATACCAATAACAACAGTAGTAATAATAATAAGTACAAAATCAGAATCTACTATAGTTTCATCTCTAAAAATAAAAAAAGCCAGACAACGCAAAAGGAAAAAAAAAAAGGTTTCAATGCTTGATGTTTGCAATTCACATGAAAAGTAAGCAATAGTATTAGTATATATTGGTTCCATTACATCATTCCATTTGAAGAACATAGTGAGGAAGAAAAAAATATATAGTAATTGACTTCTCTCAAAGCAGTTTTACTTGAAGAACCGACATAGAGTGGAAGGCAAGAAATATTAGTTTAGCCTCAACAGCGTTAGTAACCGCTGGCTCATCTTAACGAAATTTCACTTCAAGAATCAACATAGAGTGGAAGACAAGAAATATAAATAGTTTAGTTCTAATGGTGTTAGTAACTACTGACTCCTCTTAACGAAGTTTCACTTCAAGAATCAACAAAGAGAAGACAAGAAATATTATATTTTAGTTCTAACATTGTTAGTAACTGTTGACTTCTCTCAACTCGGAATACTTGAAAAACTAATATTAAGTAGAAGACATGAAATATAGTTTAATTTTAACTACAAACAGAAATATAAACAGCGTATAACAATCCCGTTCCAAACATTTCAAGAGGCGGTCGTTCCAACAAATCTTTTTTTTTACTAACAGAAACAATAACAGACAAGTCAATATTAATCTTTTGATTGCATTTCTTTATCATATTTTATTCTCTCTTCCACTGGTTTTTGCTTTTCTTTCGCTTCTTTATTCTCTTAGTTTATTCATATTCTTTGTTTCTTTGGTGATTTCTTTCTTTCTTTCTTTCTTTCTTTCTTTCTTTCTTTCTTTCTTTCTTTCTTTCTTTCTTTCTTTCTTTCTTTCCTTTTCTTGTATTTCTGCTTTGATAGTTTTTTTCCTTGCTGACTTTTCTCATTTTTTTCTCTCGTTCCTCCTTCTTATGTACTTACGTACATACGTAAGTCGTACGTATGCATGTATGCATGCATGCATGTATGTATGTATATATGTATGTATGTATCTCTCCTTCCTCTTCCTCTCTATTCTACTCTGTCCTCTCATCTCCTTCCTTCTCTCCCCCTCTATCTCACTTACGCTGGTCTTTACTATTTGTTTCGTCGACCTAATCTTCATAAAGTCAGGTTCCAGCAAGAAGTATGTTCAAGACAGCTACTTTATCATTCGTATCATCTTCTCTTTTATCCTACACATCTTCATTACAAGCTGGTAAGGAAACACGCCATCAGTCTTTTCTCTTATTTTTCTTTAATTTATTTATTTACTTCATTGTTATACAACTATTGTTTGTGCTGTTGACGTTGTTGTCGTTGTTATAGTTGTTGTTCTAGTTGTTGATGCTGACGGTTTATTTGTGTCTGTTTTTGTTAGTTTGTTTCGGACGACTAGCTGTTGTTCTTATAGCTTGTATTGGCATGTGTATTGGTTGAATTATACATACAGAGACAATTTTACACAACACACATTATACAAGCACACACGTAGACGCACGTATATGCATATAAATACACACATATGCATATATGAATACCACTATTTTTCAATGTTGATATTATCTGTGAGTAGTTTTAATACTATTAGATAATATTATCATTTTATGTAATCACACACGCACACACGAATTCACACATGTACACAGATCCAACGTTGAAAAGACATAAACACACCGCCTACATGTGAATAGTTATACTCATTCATTATCACGCTTTCACCTGAAACTGTGTTATGTATTACAAGTAGTTTTCATATGTAGTTATATGGTGAGTGTCTAAAAAATTCATTTAAATTTGTCTTTACACACACACACACACACACACACACACACAAAGGTACAAAGACACACTCGCATATAAACGTTATATTTTACATTGTTATAAGCTTACACACACACCCATATATGCATATTTGTGTGTATGATGATGCTCATAAGAATTTCTTCTTTGAATGAATTTTCAGTTACTTAGTGAACTGTAATTCTATTTCAATGAATTAACTAAAAAGAGGCTGAGAAATCCACACACTCGTTTACATTGAACGTAATTTTCAGGCAGAAGCAGCGTGGCGCTGGGCATGATAAGACTGAATATTTGTATAAAAGTTACAGTCCGTTCGATGGTTTTCCGTCTATTCCATTCCATTCACAAGGCATGGGTCGACCAGAGGGTATAGTAAATTTAAATTAGTCAAGTTGCCACTTAGGAATCGAACCCTGTGTTAGAAAGACATACTTCTTAACCATTCGGTCATAATGCGCCAACGTATTTAAATCTGTATGCATGTTCTCTTTGATTGTTAATAGTTTGATGTTTAAGTGAAAGAAAGAGCTTGTAGTGAACCCTTGCGGTCACGTTAGGAATCAAAACGGAAAAGGGATTTAACGAGAGTAATCTTTCTTGAACTTCTAGAAAGTTCTCGAACATTCTAGAATCTTCCGGTTTACGTGGAAGTCGGGGATTTCCGGTTTATCTCTTAAATAAAGGAAGGAATTTCTAAATTCGCGCCACCCAGAGTCTGCTGATTCTTCTACATACATTTGAGTCAAGCCGTCATACACACCAGCATGTACGCACGTTCGCCTCATTTACTTGGAGACGTGATTGCACACAGAATATATTCATGTAATGTTACAAGCTTTTCTTCAATTAACCTTATATGTTAATGCATTACCTCCAGTAATAAATATGTTATGACTTATTACAAACGTTTCGTGAATTTCTATTTACTTGTTGTTACGTACAAGATGGTGACCCTCTTTCTCTCATACTCATTAAATTATAGTGTGTCATTTAATCGACATTACCACTATAAAATGGTAACCCTGACGTCACTATAAGCTTCTTTCGAAAAATGATACAAAGCTTCATCGTTGCAATGTAGATGATAAAGTAATGTCGAATTTTAAACTTGAGTTTTCATAGTTTTGTTTTTCCATTCATTTCTGAAGAGGGGATAAGTCGATTACATCGACTCCACTTCTTCACTGGTAGTTATCTTATCGACCCTGAAAAGATGAAAGGTAAAGTCGACCTCAGTGGAATTTGATCTCAGAACGTAAAGATGGATGAAATACCACTAAGCACTTTGCCCGGCGTATATACTCATTACAGATTGCATAAGATCTGAAACGCATGTAATATCTTATGTAATAAGATCTATATACATTGCGTATGTAGATCTCAATGCATGCTGAACTTAATGTTTAACATGTCAGTAGCTTTGATAGGTCTTAACTGTAACCGTTCGCTTAATCATGTTCTTGCTGGTTTTGTAGAATCTACCTTCCCAAAATTGGTACTGAGGCAGTTAATAGATTGCCAAGTGCTCTTGTAATTATTAGTTGAAATCTAAAATTACAGCCTAGATGGTATAACTACAAATTTCCAATCAGTTCAGGATAGATGTCTTTTATCTTGATTTTCATTAACATTATGTTGCCATCTGCTGGACAACTGAGTTCAACAACTCTGCTCTGCATAGTTCCCTTTCTCTATTATCATAGCTGTCTGTTGTGTTTCTTGCATTTATTGAAGTCGTGTCATGGATATCCCACTGGTATCTTTTCAAAGCATGTGAAATGTCCTCTAATCCTTGTATGTATGTATGTATGTATGTATATATGCACTTCAGGACAGGTATGCCGTAGAATTTCTAACCATTTCTTTTGCTTTAGAGATAGGAAGAAAATGGCTAGCACCAGTCTTAGCAAATACATCTAGGATCTTAAGGAAAATAATAAACAGTATTCATTAGAATGGTCTATAATAGCAAGATCAATGCCATATGAGAGAGGAAGAAAGTATTGTTCGCTCTGTACGGTAGAACTATACTACATACACTTCTCTAAGGATAAATTGATCAACAAAGTAAAGAATAATGCTCTGAAATGTACGCATATCATAAGAAGTACGTTTCGTTGGTATAAATGATCTTAGGATGTGAGGAAGTACAACATGATGTCTCATGTATGTTTGTGTATGTGTAATTATGCATATATGGATGAGTGCATATACGTGTGTGTGTATATATGCGTGTGTGAACGGAGATAAGGATATGCATATATATGTGTGTAAGTACGTATATGTATAAGTGTGTGAGTGTATATATATATGTATATGTACATGTATATATATGTATATGTATATGTATGTATGTATTTGTATATATATGTGTATGTATATATATATATATATATATGTATGTATATGTATATATGTGTATGTATATATGGATATGTATACAGGTAAAGTGTATGTATGTATATATGTATATGTATACGGGTAAAGGAACGGGTAATATAGTATAGTACAACACAATTAATGGTTTGATCCCAAAATACAATGTAACTAAGTGACTCTACCAAATTAAGGGTAGATATGAAATAAAAGTAAGAACTGAGAACAAAATAAATAACTAAGCATTTAGTAGGAACAGATGAGGGTCAAGTTTTTATATGAAAACCATAGGAGAAAAAAAATGATAATAGCAAAGAATGATAAAATATCAAAATATTAATAAAAAGTTTTTAGTAAAGGGGCTTGTAATGATTCCTAGGAGGTTTGATGGCTGAACTGAGATCTCTATTAACAAAGTAAAGAGACCTAACGATAATAATATAAAATGGAATAATAAACATGTGAACCCTCTAGGGGCAATGAATATAGTCGACATATAGGGGATAATAGATAATAATTTAAAAATTAATAACTAAATTAATAGATAAATAAATAAATAAATAAATAAATAAATAAATAAAATAAATTAATCTAGTGGAAATTCACAGGAGAGCAATAAAAATAGAAAATTAAGGAGTTACCTCCCCTATAATAACGGAAAAATAATGGACTGTAACGGGATTTTAATAATTTAATATGATCGTTATGTATGTGTTTTTTCGTGTTTTGTTCCGATGGTAGCCATTCCTGAAGAAGTGCCAAATGTCGAAATCCAATGGACCAGTCACTGGATAAATTTGGCACAGAAATGTTGACATAGAGTGGTAAATAAATCGATCTTGGATATATCGAGTTTGAAGTTTCTATCTCTTTTAAATATACAAATTTAAAAGTTAAAAACCTTGAAATATAAATATAAACTGTGAGAACGACCCTTAAGGAATCTAGTTAATGATCCCCTAAGGTAAGTTCTTATGCTATATTGGTAACGGTTGCTACATCCTCTGGAAAATTATATATATATATATATATATATATATATATATATATATATATATATATTTATATATATATACATACATATTTATGTGTGTGTGTGTGTATGTATGGATGTATGTATTTATATAAATAAGGATGAGATCGTTATTTAAAATACTGATTATATCAAGTGACCAGCATGGGAATAAAAACCTTTTTGACCATATAGCACGTGGAGTTTAGACGGACAATTAAATCGTTTTTGTATATGTATGCACTTCTGTCTCCTTGTGTGTGCATGTCTGAGTATGTGTGTGTGTTTTGCAACTATATACCGTGTTTGTATGTATGGATGTGCATCTCCATACGTGTGGATACGTGTCTCCATATGCGTCCTTGTGTGAAGTAAAGCGTGTGTGTATATATGGTCATGTGTTTCAGTCTCCATTTGTGTATGTGTGATTGTCTGTTCATATAACCTATGTACCTATCCGTCTATATGTTGATCTGTTTATTTTCATATCCATATGCTTACATACATGTGCATATGTACACACACATATATATATATATATATATATATATATATATATATATATACATACATACACCCCCTCACACACACATACATATTTGGATATAACCAAATAGCTGAAATTAAACGAAATGAGCTTCGTTACTGAAAATTATAGTAATGATGATGGTGTACTGACAGTGAAAAAAATTTTTTTTATTGAACTATATTTAAATTGATCTATATTTATAATATTGAACTATATTTAAATTGAACTATATTTATAATAGTATTCTTCTACCTGTTCGTTCAGACTTTACGCTTTGGTTTATTAGAAAGGAGGAGGAGGAGGAGGAAAAGGAAAGTGAGAGAGAGAAAGAGGGAATGTGTGAGTGAGAGACAGATCAGATAAACAACCGATGCATTATACTGTCACTCATATGGTTAGTGGAGGTGAGGGGTTAAGAGAAAGGGAGAAATGTTAAAGACATGAAGAGGGGAATTACATGGTTAAAACGTTTGTTGAAGGGGTAGAGAGAAAGAGAGAAATGTAACGTGCTTAGCAGAGGGAAATTTTAAAATCATAATATACAATGTTATTATGACTGGAAGTGAAATAACTTTGCAAATCAAAAATAAAAATGCAAATCATCCTTTCTTTCTTAAATAGTTTCTCATAATCTTTTTCGTTCTGTAGAATTTCCATGGATTCCACTAGTAGAAATATAAGACATAGGAAGAAAAACGGCTGTTATGAACTTCATTAGCTTACAGCTGTTTCAGCTGTAGGATGTAGTGGACTCATAGATGAGTGCCTGAATAACACCCTATAACTGCACTGGAGCCTCGAATATGAAGTGCAATTTATTTTGGGAAAAGAATTACATTTTTGCAATATATAGGGAAGGCATTACCAGTGAGAAAGTCAGTACTGAGGTTTATAAAAAAGTGCATATCCAAAATGTTATTCAGGCTCTCAACAAAAGTCCATTGCATCTTAAAGTAGAAACAGTTGTAAGCTAATGGAATTTATTATATAACCGTTTTTCCTTTGTCATCTCTTTTTCTTTTATATATATATATATATATACATATATATTAATTGATGCATGTGTGAGTTGTGTGTGTATATGTATATGCATGTATAAATACACACAGATGTGTACACGTGCGCGCGCGTGTCTGTGAGATAGATAAGTAGATAGATAGATGGAGATAGAGAGATAGATAGATAAAGAGGGAGAGAGATAGATAGAGATAGAGATAGAGAGAGATAAAGATAGATAGAGAGAGAGAGAGAGAGGGAGAGAGAGGGAGAGAGAGAGAGAGAGAGGGAGAGAGAGGGAGAGAGAGAGGCAAAAAGAATGGAACTGAATGAAAGGTTTCCAGCTGCCTTGTCTATCAACTAACTGGGTGTCTGTGGGTTCTAGAATTATAATGGTCGTAGAAGATTTGCCATGCTGTACATAAAAGAAATACACCTATTTGGATTCTGTAGAATGCTAACACCAGCCATAGGATACCTTTTAGAACAAAAGTAATTATCCGCAAAGAAAGAAAAGTCACTTCAAAGCAATCTTGATAATATTCTAAACTTGAGGTTTCCTGCAGAGATCAATAGATATTGAATAATAAATTATGCGTTCGAAAGTGAAAGTATTTGTTAATGAGAAGTGAGTCAGGTATCACGTGACACTTTTTCTAGTTATAAGAAATGTTAAATATTTACTGTCATTTAAAGTTGTTAGAAAGATATTCGGAGATATTTCATGATTGGGGAGGACTCTTTTCTTTAAAGAAACTATTTGATTGATTCAAATTGATCTGAGCTTCACCCATGCCTAGTTTCTTATCAACCTTCTCTATGGTGTAAGGCGCGCGGTGAAAATTCTCGTGGATAGACTTGTTTAGAATAGCGCATGCCTACGCATCACCGACCAGCTTATCGACAACAAGTGCCAACATTTTGGCTAACACCTTGGCCAAAATCTTGCAATTTGCATTTAGCAGCGTTACGGAGCTAAAATTATCTATTTCGTCCCTGTTTTTCGGGTCCTTTCTAGGCAGCGCCACCACACCAAGGCTCACAACACAGGGTATTCTCCCGTTCTGTTACAAGTTGCAGTAGACATTCGTCAAAGTACTACTGAAATTGATCAAGTGCCAATTTCGCCGCCAGCATATCGATCGCTGTACCTCTTCTAAGTGCCTCTTTTTTTGTTTTCTAACTAAGACTTCCTCTATTCTAGATTCCTTTAACGTTAATTCTTCACCAAACCCTAACGCCTCTACTCTAATAACAATTTGCAAAACTTATTTGGTCTCGTCCGTTCGCCTTTTTTTTTCTCTGTTGGTGTTACGGAATCAGTAACGCCTTTTGTCAGATTCAGTAATGATGTAGCAGAAAGAATGACGCATACCACGGTGAACTTCATTAGTGAACTTTATCCTCACCATCTCTTTGTTCTAATATGACGACAGATGTTCATGGTGGCTGAGAGAAGCAGTGTGAAGACCAGCACCACCAGCACCCCCACCAAAACCACCACCACCACCGATAAGGGTACACCAGGCACATGCGTCACAACCATGATATGAGATCATATGGTGATCTCATATCAAGATAAACAACGCTTGATCTTGCTGGTGGGGGTGCGCAGTTAGAATTTTCTTCTGCTCGAGTAGCCCACCACGCTCGAAAGTTCTGGGAACACATGAGTTACTGCATTTAGGGTTGTGCAATCATTGTCCATACAAAACTATGATAAACCATTGAATTCATGAGACTTTTGAAGACAAAGTTACCTATGTACAACAATATGATAATAAGGAATTACTTACGTGAACTGCAATGCCCTTTATGTTGCTATTGGTATTGCTTAGTCCCACTTCCATCCTGATTGATTGACTAGACATATGATCAAAAGGTATTCCTCCCATCTGAATATTTAGAACTACATGAATTTCCTTTCTAACGATAGTACGGCGGGTATACTTTGAAGGAATTTTGCTGCTATTTCTAGTAGGTTGAGCTATCATGCTGAGGCTCTCCCTTTCAGAAACCGGTCAGCTGGGAAAGTGTTAGACTAAGGTTCCTTTATGTAAGTGAACAGATCTGGAGTATGTACTTGATTGAAATAAACTGACACTAGGGTATATATGCTGATATATTCATAGGGACGAAATGTAAAGATAACAGATGCAAGTATTGAACATACTTACTGGGGGTAACATAAATGAAACTGTAAAATATCTCCTGGTAAAATAACGCTTTCACTAACATATAGGAACATCAAACACTTTTAATGCTCTTTAGTAAGGAAACCTATCAAAAGAATGGTAGAAAGAAATCAGTAAACACTGGAAGGAAAGGACACTATACTTTATGATAACATAAAAGCAACTGTATTTTTCCGATGAAAGCAAAAATAACAATAAAAGGTAACATGTTTATCAGAATAACAAAACCATGTTTGTGATATGGTAGAATATTAAGCAAAAATCGAGAAAAATGACAAGTAATACATCAGTAATGTATATATTAATCTTTTAATAAGGCAGAGATAAATATCGTTAAGTGCATGTTAAGTCTCCTTTTCTATGTTAGAACAATCACAAAAATACATTCCCTGTTTAGTTAAACTGCAAACAGTTCAAACAAAGCAATGAGAACAATAAACAACGATTGAAACATAAAATATTAATCATCATCCATTTACTCCTTTGAGATAAAGAAATAAATAACTAATCCTTTACTGAATCACAAGGATGTATAGAAGTAAAGCGAGTCTTTAGTTTCCCCAGTATTAAATGAATGATGGATCAATCTTACTCGGATTAGGGCTCATGGTTATAACAAGAGTTACATTCCTGCGGGAACAGTTGATTAGTAACTATACTGCAAACCAGAGTTACTAATGAATTTTTAGTGGTAGTGCTGTATATTCTATTTAACTGAAGTTTGATAAACTTTTCTGCCAAGTTTTATGTGTCTTGCTATAGAGATATAACAACGCCAGTGACATCGTATGAACCACCTACCTCTCAGATATCTGGGTTGTCTTCAATAAAGTGAGTTGAAAATTATGAAAATGCTGTGAGTGCGGAAAAGACGGAAAGAAACACTTGCCGAACGAAGATTACGACACAGATTTCATTCCGAGATCAATCACATCCGTATAACTTTTCTTCATGGTATCTATATTTTCCATTTCATGTAAACTACTGATAGCATTTAAGCATAACTGATCAACAGAAAACATTACAAAATGTACGGAAATTACAATGCTGAAAAATATTTTCCATAAAAGTTTCAACTTTTTAAATTACCTCCTCTTCAGTTTTCAGAATAATGACACCCACATTCAAAATCAAAAAAATGCATGGGATCTGTCGTTCTTTCCACACTCTCTCTTCACTCAGCAACAGCAGCAGCAGCAGCAGCACTACTATCGTCGAAATATATAAATTCGTGCCCCGCTTCATTAACGAGAAGTGAGCAACTTGTTCCCCCAGTTCGAACGTGCATCAAGCATATTCGGACTGATAATAGCATTGCAATTTCACTTATCACTGCCTAGCGCTCCTCCTTACGATGAGTCGCTATATAGCGCTGCAAATCATTGTACGGTGACTGGAAAAGCATAAGAGAGGTAATCTCTTGATTCAGCTCGTAGTGTCGTCTGCTTAACATTGCAATAGAGTTTGTCTCCATATAATTACTGATTTCTTTACCTTGGTATTGGTTAAGTTTTGAAAGTTTCAGATTACTTTATTTTCAGCACGACAATTTGTCTGCCTCTTTTTATTTTTCACAGGACTACCTAAGGGGAAAGAGAGTGCAGCCTTTCTACGAGAAACACTGCATTAGCGCTTTTTTAAACGGTCACTATTACACCCATTCCCAATCTTATTTTCTTTCAGCATAGACGTGTTCGACAGGTTGTTATACAATTTCCTCTTACTGGAAAGGTTTCTCACTCTTGCCAAAATGCAAGTCCTCAAACTAAGAATATTCTACGTAGTGAAATATTAAGGAAACATGACGATAATTAAACGCTTCTACATATTCTTTTTTCTTCACTTTGATGTTGAAGCCTTTAAAACATGTGAAACATCATGATGAAATTTGATTTGGTTTCTATGTATTGCGTTAAAGAATTCTGATGTCATACAACAAAATTTTTTCTCTTTGTGGATGTGTTTGCTGATTAATAAAGGCAATAGCTTCATCATGCTGGTCATGACACTTTTAATGCATCGTGGGTTGAAACAGGTCATGTTTCTCTCCCTGGTGCTGGATATTTTGTTGCTTATAGATGGACGACTTGTAAGCTAATTTTGTATTCGTAAAGTGAAAAAGGACGAATGCTTGGTTATAAATATCTTCGTCAGCAGAGAGACTGCTAATATGTTTGCTTACTGCTATACCATTTAAAAGAAAACATTAATATGATCAGTGGTTGGAACCTCTAAGTATACATATAAATTTTAGATGTAAGTTTTTATACAGGATTCTTTTAAATGTGAGATTTGATATATCATTTGTATACTAGTTTAATTTCTATTGTTAGTTTGCATCTGTTCTTGGCCAATCCAGAAAAAGAGGCTATCGTTATCAGAGCCTTGTATGCCATAGTTGCTAATTATGGAAACATTTAGAGTTTTCTATGTTTTCCACTCATATTCAGTATTCGGTATTGTTAAATATCAAATGAGGAGATTGCGCTCTAACTTTGGACTCGTTTGATAATAGAGATGAATGTTTGGATGCGAACTGTATGACTTTATAGAAAAAAGTACTTAACAATAAGATGGCAAAAATCAACAATGACAAATTAGATATAACTGCATTTGTTTTTACTGTCGATATGTTTAATCGAAAATAAAAATTTAGAAAAACACAACTGTTTATTCTACTAGTAGTATTTTTCTACTTTATAATTTTTGCGTAGAACTCAATTAGTGATTTTTATGAAACAAGTCTATTAATTGTTTTGCTCAGAAGACCTGACTTTGAAGATGCTGAATTTGTTTCTTTTATGGTCTTTAAATGTAATGTATGCTTTTCGTTCACTGCAGTTGACTGAGTTATCTATACTGAGTTTGCTTGATATTTGCGTTGCTTCTGTATTAAGGATGCTGTATATTAATTTCATTGAGGGACCACTACTACTACTACTACTACTACTACTACTTCCATCTTCCGTTGTGAGATTTCTTGTGCCGTATAGAAATATATGCTTACCACGCATACATTGTTTTGTCTGCAAATAAGAATAGATTGAACAGATATGTTTAAATGCAAACCAAATATTGAGAGAAATCTGTATTGTTTTTATATTATTTTGCAGTTTCTTTTTCTGGAATTAAAGATTTTGATTATCTTTTTCGAGTGTCACTTTCATTCAAATCTGTCTAGGCGTTTGAGTGGTGGCAGTCATTTTGAAGAAGTTATTACAGTAGTTGACTTATTTCTGTAGTTAGTAGTCTTTACGTTGTCGTGAGATACTTTCCACCACATAATATTTCACAAAATTTTTAAACAGCCTTATGAAAAATTTGGTGTTTAGTTTATTCCTTAATATGAGGATGTATACAAAGTTTATTTGCTTTATATTTATTTATTGCAGCTTATTTTAGGTGTTAAAGTACGAAAAGAGAGGTGCACCAATTGGAATATTTTCTTTTCTTTGGTTTTCTTTACTAGTGTAAGCACGAGAGCTGCAGCCATGCTGGGGAACGTACCTCCGTCAGCTTTGCTACACTTTCACACTTTAACTACTTGAAACTCCCTCTGATATGTGGCATTTGGAGAATGAAGGAGGAGATACAATTTTATTTTGAAGATGACAACATCCACCCTGTGTAGGTCTCAGGCTTTTTGGGAAGATATTGAAAAGATGTAGGCCCTTGAAAACCCAAGCTGTTGCAGTATCTGTTCCTGTATCCTGATGCCAAAGTTATGCACACACATGCGCGCGCACATGTATATGTATAGAGAAACATTTATATATGTATACATATGTATATGTATACATATATATGTACATATATCCCTATCTATCTATCTATCTATCTATCTATCTATCTATCTATCTATCTATCTATCTATCTATCTGTCTGTCTGTCTGTCTGTCTGTCTGCCTGTCTTTCCGTCTGTCTGTCAGTCAGTCAGTCAGTCAGTCTGTCTGTCTGTATGTATGTATGTATGAATATATGTACATATATCATATACATATATTCATATACGCACATATGTAAACAATATATAGGAGTGCGTGTGTGTGTATGTAAATGTGCGTATGCGTATGTATACGAATATGTGTATGAGATAAATGGTTGTTCTTGGCAAACATAAGTAAAAAGATGAAGTTACTAGAAAATCAAGTACATTGTCATCAATTCTAGCGTGTTAAAACCGATGGCAATGGTATTGAACTTTAGGCATACACATGTTGCAGCAATACATACTCTTGAAAAATTTGCCAACAAGTAATATAACTATATTTATGCATGATAATATCAACTTTTATACATATGCTGAATGTATACGTAAAAATATCTGAAGGGAAATGCACTAAGGAATGAATAAGTATATAATATTGTCATTGTAGAGTATGTAAACGACTGTGGTAGGCTGTGATGGTGCAATGGGATTGTGTAAACGACGCAGATTGTGTAAACGACGCAGATTGTGTAAACGACGCAGATTGTGTAAACGACCCTGGTAGGTGGTGATGATGCAATGGGAGCTACAGGAAGTAAACGCTAAATCACATGTAGATTAAACATAGCGTAATCCTGGGTAATCCTTGAAGCGCGTTGGATTTTCGGACTGGAATACACAAAGGGCTTTAATTTCCGATTTCTGAGTCAGACAAATTTTGGAAGCGTTGAAGCAGATGGTGACTTTTCTTAATTTGACAAAGAAGTCCTAGTCGGCTTGTAGCTGCGGCAAAGACTAGTGTTATCAATATTGTACACTTGTTTTGGCTAGTAACCTCTTTCGGGAGTAAATTTTTCAACTCTTGAGAAGTTGCAACCTGTATCTCAGCACTGACAGTTTCAGCTGTCATTTCAGAAACAATTCTACTTCCTCTTTAGTGCTTCCAGAACTACCATTCAAAGGGTTCTGGAAAGATTACATAGGGCGTAACAAGTGTTTGTAAATAAATATACAGGAATTCATCCACAGCACATTTTTTTTCAGTTTGAAAAGATGGCGGCCATTCTGATTTAGCAACACCTCCTCTCTGAAATATGTCCTCTAGGATTCTCTTGGTATACGCTATTTACCATCTCATTAAAATAAATAACATCGCTTTGTACTGCTTTACTCTCACTGAAATCACATATATTTAAAATGGACAGATTCTAGAATGCAACCCAAGATACACTACTACTACTACTACTACTACTACTACTACTACTACTACTACTACTACTACTACTACTACTACTACTACTACTACTACTACTACTAAAATGATGGTAATAATAATCTCCTTTACTATAGGCATAAGGCCTGAAGCATTGAGGGGAGGTGACGGTCGATTACATCGACCCCAGTGCTTGACTGGTAGTTACTTTATCTACCATGAAAGGATGAAAAGTAAAATCGGCTTCAGTGGAATCTGAAATGAGAATGTAAAGAGGCGCAAGTAATTCAGCTAAGCAGTTAGTCAGACTCGCTAACACTTCTACTAGATAATGATAATAAAGAGGTTTGGTCACAGTTTGATAACCATTTGTGTTTTTCAAAAAGAGACAGGACTTGATGAATAATGTTAAGCTAGATATAATGATTATGAAAAAGTAATGAGATGGTCATCGCTAGAATAATGTTGATCAGAAGCTTGTTAGATCAGTGCCGATCTGGGATTAAACAAAAATAAAAACAGCAATTTCATTCAAATGATTAATGAAATGTCATAGAAAATACTATCAGATAACCTTAAATATCCGTGAATTATCATGGATCAATATCAAAACTGGACTTCCACTCCTACCCACCGAAAAAATGAAAATAAATAATTAAAACCGATATTGCAAAGAATACATTCTAAACAGTGAATAGTTAGAATGTACTGGTGAAGTTACTGCAATACGAATATTTTGTACTTTACTTTTGTCCAAATATATCACTTTTCTAGTAGTAAAAACATTGTTTCATTTAAGAATTCTGATAATACCAAAACGTATAGTTGTTCTTGCTTTCTGTCACTTCTTACTGAGTTGCTCACATTTTATTTATAATCAGGTGTAACTAATTAAATAGTTTTGCTTCTCTTGTATTTCTAGACCAGAATTAACCACTGAGCTAACGATTCTTTCTTCCTCAAAAAAAAAAAGGTGTAATTTTTATTAGTCCAAATTTCTTAGCTTACTATGCAAGTATATTAGCACAAAACTTACAATTTGCTTTCATGTTGTGCGTCTGCTGCGGTATTCTTTCTTCAATCTTATGTTTAGAATATTGCTGGAGCCGACTGCTCACTAAAAGACAAATAGTGGGAATTGAAGCTCTGTAGTAGAGATAAATCAATATAATAAAACACGTGCTTGATTTAGATCGTTTGAGCTGATTAAACAAATTAAACTTTTCTCCGTTAAAAACGAAAAGTTGTAATGTCATTCAAAAAAGATATCACAATGGAGTCCGTGTGCATTCGAAAAATGTTACCTACTGTTGAAACCAACATCACTACAAAACTTGTTCAATGTAAAGAGCAATATATTAATACAGCATGTATAAAGATGGCTGTCTGCTTAAGAAGGCTGTCTGCTTAAGAAGGCTGTCTGCTTAAGAAGGCTGTCTGCTTAAGAAGGCTGTTTGGCAAGCATGTGATTTTCGTTTGGCCTACACCTCACGGCACTTTTGGCAAGTGTCTTCTAATATAGTTCAGGTGAAATTAAGTAGTGAGAAACTGTTCACATAACAGGGATGCAAACAATCTATCCCTGAAGTCAATATCACCATCTTAACTTTCTGCGTCTTTAACCGATTGTATTTTGATGCAAGTGAAGGCACATGACCTAGTGGTAAGGCTGCTGGACTCATGATTGCAACGTTGTGGACTCGAGTCCCGCAGCTGATGGCTCACTGTTTTCTTATATACATACATAAATTTACAGGAGATGTGGATTCCACTCCTTCATGCAGCTTTCAAATTCCCCATCCAAAGGGGTTTTCTAACCCAATATTTACAAACTATGTTAGCTTTAACTGTTCACAAACAGTTTATTCACGTTTTCTCGATGAAGTCTTACGTCAACAATATACAATTGTCGTTGGTAGGAATAAAGTTTTTAAATGGTGAGAGGAATTTGAAGCAACGCTTTGTTACAATGGTAGAACACCTGTCCACTGACTTTTCTTTTAACCCAATTTACATGCTAGTATTTGTAGTTTTAACTATTTCGAGATCCACTGTTCCTCCCAAAAGATTTTTTCTAGTTTACAAAGAATATGTAAGTACGTACGTACGTACGTACGTACGTACGTATGTATGTATGTATGTCATTATTCAGTTTATTTCAAGATTTCTTGCCAATAGAGAAAGAGCCGGTTATTAAACCTAGATCCAAGTCTTCTTCACTATTTCTTTCAACATTATCAACAAGGCATTTTTGCATGTATGTGTGTATATGTGCAGCATTTGAAGTCAGTGCATGTGAAAATTGTATGTTTTGTTTTATGTATTCTCATGCATATACTTGCATATATGCATGTATGTATGACTTTAAACTGCATCCGGTAGTGGGTCTTTGGTACAGACGATCCAGTGTTTTGAATAATGTGAAACCATCTCGTAACCAATATTGTTTCCAGATCTACACTGACTCGGCATAGTGGCACTTATTAGAGTCCCGGCAATGGGGTTAACTAGCAGGACGTAGAAATACTTGCATTGGTGTTCGAGGACGCAGTAAGGCTCTTGGGAATGAGGACCCCGTAATTTTTGTTAAGGAACCTCTCTAGGAGAAGGCTAACTCGTATATAAAACAACCCGCTGCCCTACTGAGCCGGATATCTTGCACGTTTCTCAGTTTCTCAGTATTGCTAGTGAAAGTTGTTGTGGTGTGGTGTGGTGCAAGTGACACTCAACTTAAAACACTTGCAAGGGCATTGCTGACACATACCTATCAGCGATGGTCCTGCTCGCCAAAGGAGTAGACAACCACCATGTACAAATGAATGAATGAATGAACAAAAGTATTTAAAATGACAACAAAGTATTCTGAGTTTATTTCGACTGATTCAGCAGTCTTTCACTCTGGATTTTCCATGGCATCTAATTGTTTTCTACAACATAAAAAAGAAGTAGCGTGACAGCAAAAGCAGATAGCGATAATACTCAGTCGGATGATTATTTCGACAGCTGGAAGCTGGAGTTTTATCATTAGTACTCTTGTAATATGAACAAATGCATACCACGCACAAACACAACCTGGAGGCCCTCCGGTAAACATTAGCGAAGACACCTCTTTAAATCCATTAGGTCTTGAAAGCTCACGGCCACGATACATACACAGGTGCAAGTGAGCACACGCACACACGTCTTGTCGAGTTGTGTACGCCGGAGAATAACTTTCCAGATGCAGATACACGGTCAAACCTGTGCGTGCATGTGCGCTCGCGCCTGCATGTATGTATGTATGTATGTATGTATGTATGTATGTATGTATGCATGTATGCATTTATGTATGTATGTGGGTGTGTGTGTATTTGTATATAGGTGCTGGAAGCTGTTTAAAGGTGTCCAAGCTTTGACCATCCCATATTTTTGAATATCTTAGACTATTTGTTTTTAACAAGACAGTATGATAAAATACGAAAGCAATAAAACGATTTAACTGTTGTTTATAGCAAGTCAAGCGACTACATAGAGCTTCCCTTTTTAGTTCTACGAGTGAGTGTCTCAGTGCTGAAGCTTATGCTGACCAGAAGAAGGAATCGTAGTTCCGTTTGTTTTGAAATGATAATCAACTGCGAAAAATATGAAACAAATGTCACAACGGAGTTTCGGTACTTTTTGTTTATCTCACCCCCTTTAAAAGATTGCCATTAAAAAATTGGGCTATCTCCTCACTAAAAAATTGAGTTTATGTGGTGTCAAGAGGTTGGATTAAAAGGGTTAGATCCTTTTGATTCAGTACTTCAACATATTGTTGACTTTTGACCTCCTCAATAAGCATAGTATGATTTGTTATAAAAATGTTATTAGATTCAATAAGATATTTAATCTTTTCAGTTTTCATGTTTACTAACGAAAAGTACCGATATTTTTCATAAAACCGGAGGAGAAAACCCAATTTTTTAATGGGGATGAAATAAATACCGGAGTTTCCAATCTCTGTTCAACACCTCGTTAACTAAAACACAATGCAGTCTCACTTTACATATTTCTTTTTATAGAAAGTAATTTAGATATTACTTGGTATCTGTCAATTAATGTAACTAATTACTTTGATGTAATTTGGTTATCTAAAATAATTTGAATTGTTTGTTTGAATTGTTAAACAGTTAAATCTAATCTAATTTTACGATGAATTCTAATGGAAGCAAACATACTCTCTTTATCTCACCTCTAAGTGAAGCATGGATTAACATACAGAAGCAATCTCCAAATGCATGTCTCACAATATAATACACATTATTACTACCACTAATATCACTATTCCAGCATTCACCACTACTACAATTATCCTTTCACCCATCACTACAAACATCAACATCATCAAAAACCTGAAAACAACATTGGGCATGTGAATAAACTCGCTTGTGAATAAACCGTGAAAATACAAGTAGTGAACTAGGAAGCAAAATTTTGCAACTTTTTTTTTAATTATGTCAAGAACTTGTAACATAATATCAGCTACATTGAGTTTGATTTATAATAACATGCATACATACAAATATCCACACATATTGTACTTATGCCTGCATACGTTCTCATCTATCTATCTATCTTGAGCGACTGCATCACAACTAACGCATTCTATAGTGGATTAGTGGAGGGAAGGTACGACGACGATCTCAGGGCGAACCTGGGCGTCGACGAGGAATACCTGACCCGCCTGTTTAAGACAACCTTCGGGCCGGGACCTATGGACAACTTCCAGAGATCCCTGGCCTGGCAGTGCTATCGAGAAGCTCTAACCGTTCGGGATAAGCTCTACAGGCATGGCTCGAGAAACACGGGGCCGACCTGTCCGAGATGCGGGCGGAGCGACGAAACCGTTCTGCACGCACTCGTACAATGTCCCACCATTTCCGAGCTATGGGCTTACGTCGAACAACTGCTATCTCGTGTGGGACGAGTCGGTCTATCAGCTGAGTCTATCCTGAATATTGTCGCGCTTCCTTCTTTTAAACGGGAAGGAAGAGCTATTTTCATCGTACTTGTGGCTATGGCGAAAGAATGTGTATGGTGGACGCGTCTGAAAGGTCTAGAGACAAAGACTTTCCTCTCTGGGCAATCTCTCATCAACTTCTTCAAGTATCATCTGAAGAGGAAGGTGAGAGTAGAAAGGGAAGTCTTGTCTAGTGAATGCTTCAAAAAAAGATGGCTGAATGTAGCAAGGATGGCACGTGTGAATGACGGAGCCACCTTGAGCATAACACTATAAAGGAGTAAAAAAATCCAGACAAAAACAAAAAGGCAAAAGAGAGTCACTTACTGTTATAGTTTCTGCAATGACAATATTGACCAAGGTTACCGTGGTCTTTTCCGTAGGCTTTTCTTTCCACGGCTAAACCTAAACTGTCCTCTCCTCTTTTTACACCAGAACATTACTGTGATACACGATCCCTAGTGATCGCCTTTTTTTTTTCTTTCTCTCGATCCCTTTTGATCGACACCCCCTACTTCCTCCCCCAAAGAAAAGCTCTACATTGTATTCGTCCCATCTTTATTGAGCCCTGTGTGGTTAATAAAAGAAATGTATCGATCTATCTATCTATCTATCTATCTATCTATCTATCTGTCTGTCTGTCTGTCTGTCTGTTTGTCTGTCTGTCTGTCTGTCTGTCTGTCTGTCTGTCTATCTATCTATCTGTCTGTCCGTTTGTCTATCTGTCTGTCTTTCTGTCTGCCTGTCTGCCTGTCTATCTTATATAGTATAGGTATGTGTAAATTTTATGAACAATATCTACCTCTGGGAACTAGGCCGTGATATGAAGGTATAAAGTATGACTAATACTTTTCTATTGGACAAAGATCAATGCTATTCCAACGCTGTTCTTTAACAAATCAATTTTCATTTATTTTGCATGATTAGTCGCAGAAAAATCTTGCTTCATCGTAGATTTTCAACGTCAGAATCTTTCGTTTGCAGTAGTATATGAAATGTTCCAAAGTAATGTCAACAATCTATATAATTTTATATTACACGGCAACTTATCGGGAATGTCTCGTGATATTTACAATCATAATATTTAGTCAATATCTCAAGCAGAAATCAATTACTGATTATTGAAACCTCTACAGTAATAAACGGTTAAATTGGATCCTACTTTTGATAATCAATTCTCATCGCTTTTCAAAAGAAAGCCCACCAAATTAAAAATTACAATAATGACACCTTTAAAACTCCCAGGATACCGTACCAAATGGTCGGAAAGTGTACTAGCTGTAGAGTGGAAGAGAGAATTGAATAAGATCAAGGTTACCGTTTGGAATCTAAAGCATTTAAACAACTATAATAACTAGTTCCAACTATTTTATAAAAGGCCGTCTATTCTTTTTACTTTGTTCTCTTTTATCTGGTATATTTGAAGTGATGGTAACAACTAATATTTAGTGGAACTGTCACAGTATGCTACTCTTCAATCATTGATGCTGGGAGATTAGTTGAAAGGAAAACGATTGTTTGTGAGAAGTTATTTAAGAGAATCTGGCTAAAATATTTAAAGCCTCGTAAATTTTCGATGGATATTTCTTTAAACGATTCTAGTAGTGCTATGTTCAGTGACATTGATATGATTTATGACATAGAAAGTGATTTCAAATACACAGAACAAAGAATATTTTATCAGTGTAGTTATAGGTATGACGTAGTATAAGAAGGGTAGTTCCTTCATCAAAGAATATAGAACTATTTTAAGTTGATTAACAGATACAATGCATTTTATATTTTAATAATGCAAAATACATCTTTAAATTTATAGTTTGGAAATATTATCAGTTGCAGTTTATTGTAGTTAATCAAGTGATGACATCCTGTGTGCTGTCTTATTTGTTCTGGACGCGAAATTATTCAGCTCTTATTTAATAATTCACTTGATTTTAATATCATTCAAACTATCTCATCAACTTCACTATCTGTTCAGCTGTGTATTCTCTTACAAAGAGCTATTAGGCTATTTCATTCGGTTTTGCTTTATGATTAAATACTTCTATTCCGTTGAAATTCTGTATAATGTTTAACATTTTGACATGTTTGATGCTGCTTTTTTGCTGAAGCATGTTTAAATTGCCATGCATGTGGCTAGCTGTGTAGCCCCAGGTCAACTCTGATCTAACAGACCTTGTCCTCTAATCGGTAACGCAGTCACCTAGCAAGCGATATTGATATACGTTATTGCAAATGGTGGTAACAAAAACCAATTTCCAAGTGAATGGAGTCCATGAACCATTTTTTGATATAAGCCGTTAGCCATTTCGAGAAAGGCTAGCTGTAATTCACATCCCACTCCTCTCTACACTTTGTGCTCCACTGACAAAAAAGAAAAAAAAATCAATATTTGAAGAGTATTTCTTTGCCACAGTTTATATTTCTCAGTGCGTATGCAATCACATATGCTATCATTAGAATTTTTTAAAATCCCATATAAATTTATAATCTAGGAAAAGGGTCACATATACTTTCTTGGTGGCAATAGTTGATTAAATATAACCCAATAGGTGTTTGGTATTCCTTCTGTAAGCGCTCTCAAAAATGATAGCTAAAGCTGGTTACTGCAGGGTTTGAACTGAGATGGATAAAGGACGAAAGATAACTCTAATTTTGCATCATACACCAACAATATCCCTCAGCTAACATATTACAATCAAAACATCATGGTAGACGGTATGTTAATGAATCGACAATTGATAAAAAGTATTTCAGGAATTTTTACGAGTAAATAGCCTTACATTATCCGACAAGCCGTTTATTTAATCCGCAATGTGTAATTTGAGGGAGATTTGGCTGGTGTTTGGCACTTGAATAATGATACAGGATTTTTCGGCGTAATCCGTATTGCCAAGATTTCAACAGGAATTTTGACAACCATCTGCACAATGGTAAAACTGTACAGTAATGGTAGCATAAATACATAAAGTGTTTAACACGCATATATTCTCTTTATAACTGTGTTGAGTTCTCTGTTTTCTATATTATTACTGTTTTTCTATGTATGTAAATATGTATGTATGTATATATGCATGGGTGTGTGTGTGTATACATATATTCTTACTGACAGATCTATTCACTTTTTCTCTACATCTGGCCAACTTCATCATTATACAAATCTTAAAATTAATCTTTTTTTAATTGTGGAATTTATGTTTTCTCATTGGTAACGCTTCACAGTATGCATGCTTAAATGTATTTGTCTTCCCAAATAAATCGCACTGCATGTTTGAAGCTCTGATAAACTGTAAGGTGTTCTCAGGCGCTCAACTATAAATCCACCGCATCTTATAGAGGAAACAGCTGCAAGCTAATGAAGTGCATAAAAGATAATCATTTATTACTTTGTCACCTTGTTTTCCTATTATCGTTCTGTACTCGACTAACATCTCATTCAGAAGCATACGTATATTGAGTTCTACACCAGATTATTAGTATCGCAATGCCTAAGCGAAATATTAAAACACGCACAGACAACATATATATGATCATACATACATACATACATACATACATATATACATACATACATACATGCATGCATGCATACATACATACATATATACATGCATACATACATGCGTACATACATACGTTCATCCACGCAAACACACTCGCAGACACACATATTTATATACATATCTTGCTAGGGAAATATTGAGTGGAATGACATTCGACTCTGTTACCTAGTTCAGTTGTTACTATAATGAATCAGTATTTTATCCTAACAAGAATCTTTGTTAAACTAATTCAACCAAAACATTCTAAAGTAAATAAACGAATATAAACTGCCGTACTTTCCTGTGTAACTACAGCTCTTACATGAGTGATATTCGTCAAAATTGATTGCGTAACGAAATTGTCTTATTTATTAAATCTGCTTCACTGGAATCCAAACATTGATCTGTAAGAATCACATTACATTTGTCTGCCGCTTTTGACAATAATTCGAAATGGAATTGTTCTGTTCATGTCTGAGAGATTGTTATTTGATTTGTTCCATTTATTTCAAAAATTACCTTTGATCTTTCTTCACGAAGATACGATAGCAATGTTTACAGTTACAAATGCTTTAAACTGAGGGCTACTCCAAATGAAGTAGTCAAGTATTTGTCTCTTTAGAAATAAATATTAAAGGTACCCTATCTTTCTCTGGCAGAGCGGCTTAATAACTACCCTGACATTTCCTCCAATTGTATTCAAAATTTTACCGTATTACTTTAATGCAAAGAATGAATATATTTGTCTAATTCTTTGATTCTATATTGACTATTCCTCGAGTAAAGTGAAACTGTTCACGTGATTTATAATATTTGGAAACATATTTTCTTCTGATGTAGAATATTTATAACAATTCTTATCTAAATCAAGGGCTTTTAAATAATATCTCTTCAGCTTCCATTATAGTGTTTAATATCACTTGTTCGAATTCGGTGTCTTGAAATCATCCCTTCATTTATTTACCGGTAACAACATCAGTTATTTTTATAGAAAGATTCCTCGTGTATCCGGGTGCTGTTGGTGTTGCTGTTGCTACTGACGATGGAGAAGTGCACTACGTGTGCTAAAAACGCTTGTAGTCAGAAAAGTGCTACCAGCAGTAGGTTGACATGCATTCACTGGTAGTACAGCAGTAGCAGCAGTAGTAGTAGTAGTAGTAGCAGCAGCAGCAGCAGTAGTAGTAGTAGTAGTAGTAGTAGTAGTAGTAGTAGTAGTGAGATTATGTATGTGTATCAGTACAGTACACTCGTCATTCGCGAGCGAACTTTGCAAGAAAACATGTAGCGTGCTTTCTCTAATAGTTTTAGACGTCTGCATTGTCGTAGAAAGTCTTCCTCTCAGTCATACTACCACTGACCATGCAGAATAATCAGGAGGAGAGGGAGGACATGACAATTGTAATGAGTACCAACGAACTGCATTAGCACCTAGTTGCATTACCACCTAGCTGCATTACAGCTGAGTAGCCTGGAACAATGAATGTGGTTTTGCTCAAAGCCACAACTTTACCCAGTCCAGAAATTGAGCCATGACCTTATGATCATGAACCGAAAATAATCCGTAAGCCATGCGCGCCTTCACATATAATATACACCTACCTACCTACCTACCTACCTACCTACCTACCTACCTACCTACCTAAATACCTAAATACATACATAAATTGGCAATGTTAACATGCATACATCCAATTCGTGTTTAGAGGACTAGATGCTAGAAATTATGCGTGTATTTTACAATGATTGAGTATCATTTTATCATTAACAGTAAGATAAGTTTATACGTTCAGCATAAAATCCTTTCATAATTTTATAAATAGAAACTATATGTATACAGTATTTAGTGTGTATTTCTAACGTTTTATTCAAAGTTTTAAGATTATCTATTTTGATCCAGTGCACGCTAAAATACGATTTAACCAACAAATATGCACCCAATAAATTGGAATTTCACGTGTTCCCTTCAGTGTTGGTTATAAAATTTATCATAATTTTTCAAATTTTATCCCGATATCTAAAACATTCATCGCAGTTTTAGAACAAGAAAACCAAATAACTGTTAATAATTTGTGTATAAATATAGGTTTGCACAGAAGTACAGTTTAAACATTCAAAGTCCGAATTTGAAACAGGAATTCAAAGTCTGAATTTGTTTCTTCACAATTTTCTTAGTAATGCATATCTCTTATGAAATTTGAGAGAAGTGAGTTTTCGGAAGTATAGATTAAGATTTTATTCGTGAAATTGATTCTTTGTTTCGAATTTAATTTTTGTTTCTCATGAGGGAAAGATCAGAATGAAAAAAATCCCCCAGTTTTCTAACTTTTTTACTATTCAATAAATTGCTCATAATCGCTGCAGATCTTAAAAATCAGGGAAATATCCAGTTTGATAGCATTCATATCCAACATAACGTTAAACGGCATCATTGATAAAAAATTCTGATTTTTACCTCTGCATTACGTTCTCTTATATTAAAATTTTGTGCAACTATAAGCAGCAACTAATGGAATGGTTAAAACGTATAAATTTCTTTTCTGTCTGAAACACGATATATATATATATTTATAATATATATATGCGCGTGTTTGTGTGTGTGTGTGTGTGTGTGTGTGTGTGTGTGTGTGTGTGTGTTTGTAAGTATGTATTGCACACGCATGTATATGGTGTAATATATATATATATATATATATGTGTATATATATATATGTATATATATATATATATATATATATATATATATATATATATATATATATATATATATATATATATATATATATATATGTATATATGTATGTATATTAGACAGAATGAGACAATAAATCCAAGGCTGTGAGGGGTTTTCAGGACATTATAATTAAATAGTCTTACAGCTCTTTCTTTGATATTATGGATATCCCTTCATACAATAGTATCGGTTTGCATCTGCCACTTGAAAGTAAAGATACGGAAGATTTAGCCAGATTTCATATATACATATATATATATATATATATATATATATATATATATATATATATATATATATGATATATTTTGTAATATAACTAAAAGAAATGATGGAAGAAGTGTCTCCGTGCTTTTAAGATCCACAAGATACTTTTTGTTGCAATAAATTCTGGATGTTTTTCAAAATAAATATTGTGCAGGATCTGCATGTGTGCTACTATAACATGGTATGCTTTGAAAAGTATGCAAATAATTCTGAAAGTTTCTCAGCAAAAGTACAGCAGCAAAGAAAATAACAAGTGAATCCAAATATCTGCATACAAACTTGATTGAGGACAAAATGTATTTGATTATACCAGGCTGAACAGACTGTGAAGTATCTCCCAAGCTTGCATCTACCACTCCAAAGTAAAGATACGAAAGATGTAGCCAGATTTCATACTGCCGAGCTGTTTTGTTTGAAGCATTTTTGAACTGCATCATTCCAGGAAATGCAAAAGTCATTACAATCACTGTTGATGTGCGCCATTACAGTTACTAGAGTTACTGCATCTAGCATTAAGTTATTTTATTACAATCATAATCAAATTGTGTCATTACAACCACCGCTTAGCTGTTTTAATACAGTTAATACACAGCCGTTTCTAACCTAGCTGCGTTATTACAACCGTTGCTCCCTTGTGCCATTTCATCAACTACTTAGGAATTTCATAAAAATCGTCATTAAACTGTGTCATATATAACTGGAACTGGGATCTCACTTCAACTACTTGCGTTGTGTCTTGGCAACTAACACTGATCTGTATCATTTTGACCACTACTAAGCTGTGTCATTAAAACGCAGATGAAGTGCTTCATTACAACCGCTACTGATGTTTTGTTTACAAATAATTCTGAGCTGTGTCACTAGAACCACCACGAAGTTCTTTTAATACAACCGACATTGGGCTGAACTTTGTCTAGAACTAGTTATCTATGTCATCAAAGCCAAGGCTCAGGTGCATCATTTTAGCTACTACTAAATATGTCATTATAGCAACTCCTGGGATATCAAGGTAACTATCACCAGCTATGTCATTAAAACCTTTACAGAGCTGTTTCATTAGTATAAATATACTTTCGCATTTTACCGTTTAGTAATTTCAATATTTCTTATAAATGATTTTTTTCAAGTTTTTGAAGTTATTTATTTATCTAAAATTTCCTACGGATTAAAAAAAAATATTTCAAAAATGATTTGTTTCCCTTTCATGTTTCATTACTTTATAAGCTTTGATTTTGAAAAGGCATCAGGTAATGTCATCTGATATACACAAAATGATGGGATAATGTATATATATATATATATTTATAAAAAAGAAGTTTGAAAACGCCACTATATACGATAAATTTTAATTTTCTCAGAGATATTTTACATGTTTCGGTTCTTGTAAAAACGAACCTTTTCAAAGATACAGATAATATATAATTAAAAGCAAAGTTCATAATTGTTTCTTACTGGTTTCAACAGAGTCCACGTGGAAGCGTTTTATGAGTGAGAACGGTGTTACTACTACTACTACTACTACTACTACTACTACTACTACTACTACTACTACCACTACTACTACTACTACTACTACTACTACTACTGCTGCTGCTGCTGCTGCTGCTGCTGCTACTGCTGTTGCTGTTGCTATTACTACTACTATTGCTACGACGACGACCACCACGACCACGACCACAACCATGAAGACCACCACACCAGATTAAAAGCTCATAATCATCAATAAAATATATTATAAAAATAATGTAAAACAAAATTTGGGAAACATACTTATGGGTGAGAAATCACATGCTAAGTTCGGTTGTATTTGGCTTCGTCAATTCTCAAAGTCTGCCAACACTGAATCGCTAAGATGATGACGATCTTAGTCTCAGTGTCACAGTTAATAGAAAAGCTGTGATCTTTGTATGGTTCATCACCACATATTGTGACATGAACCAATGACATGTGTGAGACACACTACTCAGCCTAACATCTTGTGTTGGCCTCCCATTTGAAAACCAGACATATAATCTCATATGACATTCTTCGATATTGAGAAACCACACTGTTCGATATATCATTCAGTGTTTCTTTCAGCTGCTACTTTGAGGGTAAGGTAATGGAGAGAGCGAATCTCCTTGGAAAATCCTCCTGCATATTTTCACGTTGCCTCGCGGTTCATTTGCATATGTCAGTTCCACTTCTCACGCTCTCATTGCTTTCTCCAAAAAGTTGTTTATCTTCTCACTGACTCTTAACGTCCTCAGACATTCCGAGAGGTAGCTGTGTAGGACATTCTTGTAAGCCTTCCTGTAATCTATCCATCAAAAAGCTAAATTCTTCTTCCTTACTCGTACCTCATTTAATATTCTACTATCTGTATATAACAAATCAGTAGTTCTCCTTCATTTCTTCCTACATTCTTTTTGTTCCTTTGGAAATAGACTCTTCTTTGCCAGAAAATTGTATACTTCATCTGCTATAATGCCAGTTAATAGCTTCCAGAGAAATGGTAGGCAAGTAATTATTATCATTATTATTTGATGAACACTCTCAGCTTATTTTGCTGGGTATGATGGAAAGTGTCCGCTGTCCGCAGTCAGCAGACTATGGTGACACTTGTTTAGTGATTATGCTTCAAGAATTCCTGCAGTTCCAAGCAATGCTGATTTTTGTAGGTGTTCTATCTTTACGTCTGTGCCAATCTTTTTGAAACATGTTGGTAGTTGAGTGCAGATACTTCCAGGTGCGCCAATTACTATTATTATCACGTCTACTCATCTCACTGACCGTACATTTTTTCTCCTTTCATGCTATTTCTTTTTTTTGTGTTCTTTTCCTCTTTAAGATTTCTTTCTTGACACAATTATCAGTTTTAATGACGCCAGACTTTTCACATGTTTCAACAATGGTTCCACAGTATTTCTCACATATCACCCTAAGCTATTTTTCTCTGCTTCGATACAATCCTGACAACTGATTAAGCCTCTCTCACCCTTTGTTCTGGACAAGTACTGCCTACTGGTGTCACTCTTACGGTAGAAGGCTCCGTGCACTGTCAATATTTCTTGACTCCAGCCCCATACCGACGTGATGTTATTGCCCATGTATTAACTGCTTGGATTTTATTCTATCCGGTCAATTTTGAGCGCAACACCAATCTTAGTCTTCGAAAATATTCCATCGTCAGCTGTTCTTTAATTTCTTTCTCTATGATTTCGTTGAACTCTAGAATGCCGAGGCATTTGTAGCCTTCCTTTTCTCTATACTTGCTAGGGACTGTACCTTGCCTCTTTTCAGGTAGATTTACTATACTTCTTGAGACCGAATTTCATTCTAATATCAACACTAACACAATGGACCATGTTCACCAAATAACTCACTTGCATCCTTGCCATACAGCTTCAAATCATCCATGAAGAAGAAGTGGTTAATTGCTTAAGATTTTCCCTTTAGCTGATACCCAAGTTCATTTTCCTTAGTACTAAGGTCAGAGTGGTCATGCAGAGAATAAAATCAACGGAGATAAGCTATCACCTTGGAAAATACCTCTTCTGATTCCCAGGGTGCCCAAACTTTTTCCGTAGGATGACAACTTAGTTTTGCAGCCCAACATACTTCTCTTCAGGAAACACGTTACATTCCTCGCAATTCCAAATAAATTTAAGCACACAGTCAATATACTGTGCTGCTCTATCATGTCTATTGAGATACTCTGTAGGCGCAAGAAGACTGCACATGGAAACAACGTGATCAACGGTTTCGTTTTGTTGTTTATATACATTACATAGGCTACTGCTGTTCATTAAGATGTCGACCTTGTAGCTTCTTGTAGGTAGGCGTTGATCTTGAGCTGCTATAATAAACCCTTCTGTCTCTGATTGTAAGCCAGACACTAACCATTGATGGGCAAGGGCTTTGTCAACAACGGCATTATTAACTCTCTTTGGGTATTTGCCATTGAGAGGGTTTTTTTCTTGCCATTTATCAGTAAGAATATCTAAGGCAGCAGTTTTAGCACGAGTTTTCATAGGCTTAGCTTTTTCTGTGCTTGTTTCCAGTACGTCTAATTCTGGGATTTGTTGCATTTGGCATTCACTTAAATATTTCTTTGCCTGTTTTGTTAATGATTATGATGTTTTCTTGTTTTAATGCTTTAAGACAAGTTTTAGCATCCAGTCATCAGAGTTTTAACCTCCAGTCATCAATCAGGTAGATGTTTAGGCCAGTTGTGATAATCTTCATCGTTAATTCCAGTTGTAAAAGTCCACGGCCACCCTCTTTTCTTACCATCCATGCAGGAAGTTCCAAAGATTGTCTTAACTGGTACGTCACACGTATTGAGAAGAGCATTATCGTGAATTTTCTTTCCTTTTTCCCCCATTTTATTTTATTTATTTACTTTTTAATTTTTTAATCTTTCCTTCTCTCTGTCCTCCCCCTTTTCTCTGTCACATGACTTTGTAAATGAACAATCTGGTCTGTTTATTTTAATAGTTTACCAATGTATACAGTACGTTTCTCTGCCCTAGGTATCAGGAAGACACTCGTCAAGAAATGGAAGCACAATTGAAAGATGCAAATGAAAATAATAACAACAACAACAACAACAACAACAACAATAACAATAATAATAATAATAATAATAATAATAATAATAATAATAATAATAATAATAATAATCTCTAGGAATGTTAAAAAAGGTACTGAAACCTATTTGAAAATGATACCGGGCTTACCATCCCCACAGGAAGTGCAAAAAATTGAGTTAACTGGAACGACTCATGTATTAAGAAGAGCATTATCGCTGTGAAAATAACATCCATTCATGAATTTATTTATTTCTTAATTCTTTTAAAATACATATTTTACCTGGCACTATCCTCATTTTCCGTAGCCGAGCTATTTCGTACTTATGAGAGTTGTATCTATCTATCTATCTATCTATCTATCTATCTATCTATCTATCTATCTATCTATCTATATATCTGTCAGCCGAGTCTATTGTGCAAATTGCTCCGCCACCGTCCCTCAACAGGGAAGGCAAGGCAGTGTTCATCATACTGGTGGCCATGGTGAAAGAATGTGTGTGATGGACCCGAGCGAAAGGATTAGAGACGAAAACTTACCTCTCTGGCCAATCGCTCATCAACTTTTTCAAGTATCACTTGAAAAGGAAGGTGAGAATAGAGAGACAGTTTTTGTCTTGTGAAAGTTTCCTTAAAAGGTGGGTGAATGTAGCAAAGATGGTGCGTGCGAGTGACGATACCTCTTTGAGCATGATCCTATAAATCGAGAAAAAAATAAAAAAGAGAGAGAGAGAACACTTTGCTCTCATGTGTCTATTCCCTGCTGAGGTTACCATGGTCTTTTCCGTAGGCTTTTCTCTCCATGGATAAACCTAATGTTACCCCATTTTACACAATTGACATTTTCTGTGATATACGATACCCCCCCCCCCCCCTTTTTTTTTCCCTACCGATCCCTTATGATCGGTTTTTTAATTTTTATTTTACCTTTTTTTTTTTAAAGAAAAGCTCTACAATTGTATTTGTCCCCTCTGTGTGCAGCCCTGTGTGGCTAATAAAAGAAAGTTATCTATCTATCTATCTATCTATCTATCTTTTTGCCTTCCTTCTTGACTATTCATTGGTCAACTATATAACGTATGTGGTGCAACGCCAACTATATAACGTATGTGGTACATCTTGTCCACCCCAACTGCATCCGGTCTGTTATGCTCTGGCACCTGAACCGCTTGGATTGGGAAATCCCAGAGGATTTTACTAGTCTCCGACTCTCACTCTTTGCGATTTGTGTTCATACTTCGTCTTGCCTCTTTCTAGCCCCAACTTTTGACACAGATTACACTGTAGCACTTTCGCTACCTGGTCGTGTCGCCACATGTAGTAATTTTGGACAAATCTAGGGCATTCGTTCGTGATATGGACAATGGTTTCATCCACTCTATTGCAGATACGGCACAGCGGAGACATTTGCTCATTTCTCAGGTTGACGCTCCAGTCCGTGGCCAGAACTTGGTCATGTGCTGCCAGTCTATTGTTGTGGCTAATGGAATTGTATTATTATTATTATTTGGCTGATAACATTATCAAACGGTTTATTACCTTTGTTACCGTTTCCGGTGTTGTGTGGTTTACAAGAAACTGCCATTTCTTCTGTTTTGAGCAATGTTAATTTTTTTTTTGTCTCTTATTATTGTTTACAAATTCTTGAAAACATGTTAAAAATTCTGGGTTGGGGCTTATTCACTAGAAAAATAAAAAGAAGTGCTACACTCAGAGAAGTGAATATTTATAAACTGAAATAAACGTATTCAAATATAAACCTTATTTTTTCCTTACAAAAGTAACAAACGTAAATAAACAAATGTTCTAGAATATAGAATCTACATTGTACGATACAAAAAAAGAAAAAGAAAAAATAGTCTAAGAAAAAAGCAAATATTCCAAACACAAAACAAGACAAAACAAAACAACCCATTCTCCCCGATACACAAGTACACAATAAAGAAAAAAAGGAATAACAATATTTTTTTCGCTCTGTATAAACACTGTAATCTGACTTTTCCACAGACCTGTATCTGAAGACGTCCACTCGTATTCCGATACTACTACTACTACTACTACTACTACTACTACTACTACTACTACTACTACTACTACTACTACTACTACAACAACAACAAGAAAAACAACAAAAGCAACATCGATAATAATAATAGTAATAATGGTGATGATGATGATGATGATGATAATAATAATGATAATAATAATATTGACGACGACAATAATGATGATGATGATGATGATGGTGATGATGATGATGATGATGATGATGACGACGACGATAATCAACATCAATGCGAGAAGATGAAAACGAACAATTAAATAGAGAATATAGAGCCTTTTACCAGCCATGAAATGAAACATTGCTTCAATGTATCTGGCCTCACTAAAAATACCGATCAAAGATAAAAGAAAAAAAGACGATGATTATTATGAAAGATCACAAGGTCTTTTGATGCTTATGAAAAATTGTCTGCCTGAAAATTCTAGAATTAATCAAGAGAATCAATCGATCAATAATCGAAGGCGGGAAAAACTAATGTTCTGTGTTAAATATTCGCTCCAAAGTGCAATAAGATAGATATATACGTATTCATATAAGAACACATGCATACATATGTACATACATATAAACATATATATACGTACACACACATATATATATATATACATATATAAGTGCCTATATCTATCTATCTATCTATCTATCTATCTATCTATCTATCTATCTATCTATCTATTTATGCATGTGTATGTCTATTTGGAGACAGTATGGCTGTATGGTTAAGACACTCGATTCTAAATCTTAAGATCCAGGGTTCGCTGCACGTTCTAATATCTTGACAAGTGTCTTTTTGCCTATGGAAGCCTGTCAGATTGTATTTGCAATTAAAAAGTCCAGGCTTTCACAATGCGTTATACTTTTTCTTTTTGAGAATAACGTTAAGAGTACATGTTTCTGCGGAACATTCAGCCACCTAGACTCTAAGGAAATAGTCTTGTTTTTTTTTTCTTTTAATCAACAACTAAAAACTGATGGTTAAAGCTTCTGAATTACTCATATATATAAAAATACACACACACACACACATACACACATACACACACACATGCATGCATACTTATTATATACCTATGTTTGTATTACTCTCTCTGTGCCCCCTCTCTAACGGAGTATATCTTAAATGTATATCTTAAATGTGTATCTATCAAATTTATCGCATCCCAGACTACAACTAAGCTTCATAACAGTATGAACATGAGTTTCGTGTTAATGATGCCTATTATTTCGTGTTAATCAACTCCTATTATTAACGATAACGTATGCATTTTGACATTAATTTTTGAAGTACTTTTACTAATTTTATAACATAGTAGTTCTCATGGCAAGTGACTTGACATTCCAAATTTAATCTACTCAGTATTTAGTGGTTGTTCTCCTGTTTTTAAATCCCTGTTTCAATGCTGATCGAGTAGGCTTAAGGTCAGAAGATGTTGCATCGTTGATCTTATCATATAATACTTGATTATTGTGCATCTAAGACAATATTATTGTTTCGTAAGACGGTGAGCTGGCAGAAAGGCAGCGAGCAGGCAGAAACGTTAGCACGCCGGGTGAAATATTTAGCAGTATTTCGTCTGTCTTTACGTTCTGAGTTCAAATTCGGCCGAGGTCAACTTTGCCTTTCATCCTTTTGGGGCCGACAAATTAAGTACCAGTTGCATACTGGGGTAGATCTAATCGACTAGCCCCCTCCCCCCAAATTTCTGGCCTTGTGCCGAGAGTAGAAAAGAATATTATCATTTCATTTTGAAGACAATGATAATCTGTAACTTGATGGAGCTTCTGGTGTTATTTCTAGCCGGTCGAGTGAGCACATACATCCTGCCGCATTGGGTTGTTATGGATTCAGTCAATTTATAATTCGTCAAAACTGTCTCGCTCTCTTTTTCAACATTTTTTGATCAGTTGCATTTTCTCTCACTCACTATGACTAAAGTATTTAGACTGATACTAGCTCAGCCCACTAACCTGTAAATATATTCCATGAGGCGATTGTGTTCTCGATATAACTTCAAGATTTGTGCGGGTCAACTAAGGAGTCTTGATGCCCCGTTTACTTTGACCCGCTAGAAATAGCAGTCAAATTTTCCCCAAAATACACACAACTTACTCTCTCAAATAAGAAAGACACGCATTGACTATTGAGGTCACGGATACTTCTAAATAGACGGGATTACGTCGGAAAAAATGTATTTTAAGAAAGATCGGCTAAGTCATGCCTAACTTCGAAGAGAAACCAACTTAATTAGCGCGCATTTCTATACTCATATCATTTTGTCAATATATTTGTGGAGTTTTAGACTCTTCAGTCTGATGTCCCTTACTGTACTGCATATAACTGAATCTTTCATTTAGTAATCTTGCCACGCAGATCAATATAAAACTTTCACTTTGATATTAGTATTAATAGGCTATCATAATTGGTTATTATTATGATTTTGATTGACTGTTATTGTTTTAATTATGATTGGTTTATTAGGAGAAGTTTGGGATTGGTAGAATGACATCAGTGAATAGTTTCTTTGTGTTTCTTTGGTTTTTGTTTATTTGATGTTACAGTACGGTGAATTTTTATATTATGATTAAGTCCGTGGCTAATAAACGGAAAAACCGAAGCACTTCGTGACTTAGGTAACCATTTGTCTCATGAAATTTATAACTCTTCCATTTACATTAAAAGACGATAAATTATATTATTTGCATGCATCATTTAGTTAAGTATTAATAGCTTTATTTAAAAAGAAATTTGGTGGGTGAGGTTACTAGAAAGTGCTAAGAGCTGAAATATTGCTTTTTCATTCGTGTAGTCTTGTCGTTTTGAGTTCAAATCTAGCATAAAGTTGTTTGCATTACTTCCAGACTATCAAATAATAAAATAATCGGTATTCACTCACCCAATGCTGTTGCTTACGATTAACATATTTGTCTGCTTCTAATAGTTACTGTTACAGCATTAAATAACTGGAGAAACTAAATATATATTCCTACTGATATATACTTCAGAATTAAATCCCTATTATACTTATATACTTAGTCAAGCATGTTTACATATTTAGACATGTATATTTATGTATTTTGCTACATATTTTATAAATATCAGTCATATGTTAACAAATAAACCTGTGAAACATTGCGAATGTTTACATAAGTGTCTTACGCATCGATATCAATACTATTTTATATATTAATTTATAATATTATCTAATAGTGACTATATTCAACATATTCTGTGGTTTGATGATCATATTTCGCTCATTGCTCACAATCTCAATGTATTTTGCACTACGTAGGCTCTACTTCTTGAGAGTCAAAATTTTAATCCACGCAGAGACAAATTCAAATATCTAATACATCTCGTTATAGAAAACGGTATATAATTCTGAGTTTCCGCTCGAGCGTCAATACATACAGAAGAAATGAGAGCAGACACAAAATGCTGTATAGTTCGAATAAATTGCCATTCATCTCTAACTATGGAGCAGGTGTCGCAGTGCATTGCGACTATCCAAATACGGAATGCATGACCGAAACCAGCCACTGCGGCAACAGCCGCGAAGTTCCAGCTATTGAGCCAATCGAAAGCTTTCGATTGATTAAAGTGCCATCCATAATAGGTTCCTTACTCATCCACTCTTTGTTGCATCGCACTAAGTGGAAGCTATTGCAGATAGATCTATTCAGTGGCGAGTGTTTGTGCATCAACAATCTGACAATCGATTATAAGCGCCAACCTCTAAGCTAAAAATCTTGAAATTTGCACTTAATTGATGTATGGACCAAAAATTATCAATGTGTTTGCTCTGATTTGGGTCCTTTTTAGCAACTTCACAGCTCCTCGCAGAGATAGGAACTTTCCCGTTCTACTGTCAGTTGCAGTAGATATCTATCAAGCGGTTTCGAAATAGTCCTGGAAAAAAAAAAAAAAAAAAAATTATGATCCATCAAAGACCAAATTGTGGATGTGTTGCTATGTTGCCCCTCGTGCAGCTTTTATCTATCGTTTCAGAGTGAAAACGCTTTAGGGATGCATCTTTGCGCTTCGCGTCGAAAAGTTGGAAGGCGGCCAATCTGGTCGCGAGCACATCGATTCATTCTGATACCTTTCCTAAGTGCCTCTAATTAGTGTTCGACTATTTTTCCATTCTACTAAGTGTTCCAATAGCATGTACGAAAATACTTGTTCCTAGGAAAAACCACCAAACGCCTGAACAAGTCCAGTTGTCTCAACCCCGCAGAACTATTGACAGCTACAAGTATGAAGGCACTCCTTCGGAATTGTTCATATCCACGATCTCCAGATTACCTTCTTTGTCTAAGAAGATAATCTATAATGTGAGATCGTGACCCATCCGAAACAACAGAGCAGTTCTACCTCCCAATCATGGTTAACTTGGTGATAGGTAGATCTTGTATCCATCAATAATATAGAGCGGAAACTCTGACCTCGTTGATGGCGACTGCAGCTATATCTAGTGATCTGAGATTATTAAGTTGGTGTCTCTTATTCCATTGCTTCAGTCCATGTTCAGTTACACAGCCCATTATAAGCAAGGAAGAAGGTGAGAAAGGATCTCTCATCTTATTCCTGTAGTTACCTGGTGAGAATAAAATTCTTCCAAATCAGCTTAGTATCTATACAATATCGTATAACAAGCTAATTTAGCGATACAACATACTTATGAAGGAACCGCAAATGACCACAGAATGGCTGATCAAGGGTATTACTGTTTTTGCACCCCAGAAAGGAAGACATAAGATTCCCCAAGGAATATGGACTTACGATATGCCTCTGAACTGTATACAAGATTCTTGAAGCTGTACTACTGGAACGCACGTATACGTTCCTCATTAATAATAATAATAATAATAATAATAATAATAATAATAATAATAATAATAATAATAATAATAATAATAATAATAATAATTGCGACCATGAGATAGAGAATAGGAAGCCAGACGTAGTCTTAATTGAGAAAGAAAGCAAACTATGCTGGATCATATATATAGCATGCCCAGTTGACAACAAGGTATGCGTATGTGTTTGTGTGTATGCGTGCGTGCGTGTGTGTGTGTGTGTGTGTGTGTGTGTGTGTGTGTGTGTGTGTGTGTGTGTGTGTGCGCGCGTGTTTAGTAATATATATTCAAAGCTTTTTGTTTCACACTAATGGTACACACTAATGGTACATATTTGGTGTGCAAATCTCTTGAAACAAACCAGTATGAAGATTCTCAACTATTTTTGTCTGCTTAACAGAAACATAAGATGTTCTCACCTCATTTCACTCGCCGTCATTGAGGCTTTCAGAAATTCTGAATTAAGCCTTGAACTATACGAATAAAAAGATATATTAAATCTAATAACACCACCAAATCAAAGACAGCAAATTAAAACCTAAGGATAGAAATGACTAAATAAATATCTCCAGCAAATACAGTTCTTATCTTACGTCATAAATATGATAATTACACACAAAATATGTTGTAGAAATCATGTAAAATGTGTGCACAAATTACGAGCAGTGTAACAACGACGTTAAAATATAACCAAGACAACTTAGAATAAACCAAACTTTGTGTAACACTGTTTATAAATGTCTTTGTTTTTAATAAAAGTAAATTATGATGCAAGTCATATCCATCAGACCAGGGGTGTCCGATGAACGGTGTGTCGTGAGCTTAATGTGAATTCAATGCGGAACTAAAGTTTGGTGAGGTTTAGAAATTGTGTCTTCATAAGAGGTTAACTCGCAACAGAAAGGGCCGTTTCATACCTCCTAAGAAGATAAGAGTACGTTGGACAAATCAATAAAATATTGAAACGTTACACTAAAATTATACATCGATATTATATCCGATACACACGAGCCCTATGAAAAACAAAAAAAAGCAATTGGTGGAGTGAAAAAAAACGAAGTGAGGAAAATAATCAAATCATGCTATCAAATGCACGAATTTTCTTAATAAGCAACAAAAATATCCCAGAAGCAAAAATAGAACAACTGAGAAAAAAATACATGCAAGAATATAAAAGCAGAAAATATAACCGACCTCATACAAACACGAGCAGCTCCCTTAAATCAATAAAAGCATCACGAAAGAATCCATCTGACAAAAAACACATAAGTTAGCACAACAAAGAAAATAAGACGACACAAACGACAACATAAACAGTAAATAGGCCCTCAAAACATACTGAAATTACCATAGTACCCATCACATGCAGAAACAAAAAGTATTATAAGAAAATACAAATAACAGCCAACAAAAGGAACTAAAATCCAAAATGATTAAGATCATAGAAGTCCCCATGGAAACTTTGAACAAAATATGCTAGCACAATAAAAATACACACTTGATTCCACACTTAACCATAAACAGAATAAAAACCATATCGATGAGTTTTAACATCAACAAGCGAACAGAAACAATAAAAAAATTAAAAGAACGTAATAAAATAGATGAATATGGATCAAAGTAAGAGCTTTGCAAGGAATTCTGTCCACAGAAGCAACATGAATATTAACAACTTGAATAATCTAATCCCTTCCGTAGCAGAAGCAGAAGTAGTATAGAAAGAAAGCAGACATCAACAACATAACAACAATGTAAAAAGAAAAAAAAATCCTCCACAGAATGGACAAAAACAGAAGGCAAAAAATCTGATTTTACTTGGCGAATTGAATGCAAAAAGGAAAAAATCAAATCAAATAAAGAACTACCAATGCTTGTGAGCGCGTGCGCGTGGCGATGAAAATCAAATATTCGAAACGATGAAAATGCACAAGGGACAAAGGATGACAAATAGAATAGATCATTAAACAGGGTTGACAATAGCTAAAAAATAACACGATAAAAGGCGTGGTTGACAGTTTCCAAATTCTTGCCGAAATTCAGGCACAATGCGGTCGTTGAAATATCCTCTCAGTTAAATAGAAGTATGTAGAATATTTGACTTTGGTGAATAAATACAGATCCTTCAAAACAAAAATAACGGCAGCCACCAAAATTGCAGACCTACAAATTGTTCGTAAACAGATTAACTGGACAGCTACAAACAGCCTCGAACTAGAAAAAAGAGTCAGAATTTAGGAAGTACTAATTTATAATTGTTTTATATTTCTTTAAGGCAAATATATGAGAATATCTAGAACTAAACACGCAAATATGCACGCACACACACACACACACACACACACACACACACACACACATTGATATTTAGCTTTCCTGGTGTAGAGCCTGGTGTAGAACTCAATATACATATGTTTCTGAACGCAATGTTAGATGAGTATACAGTAGTAAGACGAAAAAAAAAGAGACAAAACTGGAGAAAAAAAAAACAAACAAACAAACAAAATAACAAAGGTTTTGTTGTGAATCTCATTCGCTTACAGCTGCTTCTACTATAAGATGTGGTGGACTCGTAGTTGAGTTCTTGGATAACATCTTATAGCTTCATCCCAGCCTCGAATATGAAGTGCACTTAATTGTGGAAAATAACATTTTCACATCATATAGACGTTAGGAGTGAGAAAGATCATGTTGATGCCAGTGGAAAGTTCAGTCCAAATGCAGAAAAAGTATGCAAATATACGCATGCGCTTATATCAGAATGAAATGAAAGAAAACTTACGCAGAGAAAGAGAGAGAGGGAAAAAGAGAGAGAGAGAGAGAGAGAGCGAGAGAGAGAGAGAGAGAGAAGAGCGAAAGAGAGAGAGATACATGGGTAGACACACACACGTCTACACACACACGTCTACACACACACACACACGTACAACGGGCTTCTCAGTTTCCGGCTAACAAATCCACTCACAAGGCTTTGGTCTGTGCGAGTCTATAATAGAAGGCACTTGCCCAAAGGGCCACTCAGTGAGACTGAACCCAGAACCATGGGTTAGAAAGTAAGTCTCTCACCACACACACACACACACGCATGCACGCGCACGCACACACACACACACACACACACACACACACACACACGCATGTAAATACCCACACGTTTATATTGATTGTTGTCTAAATGAAAAGGTTTTTTCTCCGACCCAAATTTCTAAATTTTTGACACAATCGAATTTTTTATCAATAAAAAAACGCGTCGGTAACAGCTGTAGTGAACATTTAACCCATTTGTATTCTTATTTCATTTAAACTCCATTCCTGGAACCTTCCGTATGTTGGATTTGGAACTTAGATTGGATCGTGAAACTGCACGACGGTGTGCATATGTATATAATTTCATGTACATGCATATCTATATAAATGTGTATATTTGTGTGCGCATGTGCATGTATGTGTAAGTGTGTAGATATATCTCTATATGCATGGGGTTATACGGATATGTTTGTCTATGATATGTTTAGCTACCCCTGTCCTTCCTCTTTCTGGTTATCAACTCTTCTCTATTTGTCATTATGTTATTAGCAGCTCTGAGATATTTCCTTTTACGTAGATAAGGCTGGATATATGGTCCCAGTTAAATAGGGGCCGGGGAGAATATCTGATATTAATTAATTTATCAGCACCAAGAACTTAAGTGTTAGTTCCCAATGGATTTAACTCTAAGGGGTTGTTGACAACAGGCTGCATTAAATCTTTAGAATGTGATAAAGATAAATACAAATGTAGCTATATCATCAATCCTCTTTCTTGACTCCCATCCTCATTATTTTCCTCTGCCACCCTAAATTGTAGTAGGCTTTAGGTAGACATTTTTTCCCTAAATTCATTCCACTACATAAATAGCAAATTGAAACAATCCAATTTAGTTTAGTCTGTTTGTACTGATGAAATATTGCAAAAATAATGGTTTATCCTTTATGTTGGAAATCTATATGGTCGTCTTCACCGAGGAGAACGCCATATTTCAAATTCATGTAACGTTTTCACTGATCGATTAAATAGAGCCGTTTGAGACGGCGGTAATGCACTAATACCTGGACATCCTTGTTACTTATTTGCTTTATATATATATATATATATATATATATATATATATATATATATATATATATATATATATATATATATATATATATATATATATACATACATATGTACGTATGTATACGTGTATATATATATATATATATATATATATATATATATATATATATATTATCTATCTATCTATCTATCTATCTATCTATCCATCTATCTATCTATACATTCTTCCTTGATTAGTGTACCATGAAGAAAATGACTGAATAATATAATAAAGAAACTTGAAAAATATATAAAAGACAAAACAAAAGGAAAGGCTATTTCGCCCTACATAAGTAAAGTGTAAAGTAAAAATTAGAAAATGATTGTAGAAAAGATTCCAGACAAGGACAAATTATCAGTGACTGGAAAGTTAATTCTCCTTTCCTATTATGTTGCTATGGTTACTGGTGGATGCAAATTTCAAGACTGACTTCGATTGATGTCGAATGTTGATTTTATATAGTTCATGGTAATATCTATGATATTCTTTTCGACAACTTGTCTTTTTTTAATAATCTTCCTGCGTATTTTTAAGAAATTGAATTTCCCATGCAAATGTTAATCTAAATCTTGTAGGTGATTCTGCGAAAGTTTTTCAAGGAAAGCAAAAGATTGAACAAAAAGAAATTCGGTTGATTTTGCACCTTTATCTCAATGATCTTTGCATTCTATTAATGAGCAGAATAGTTCTCCGAAATAGAAGTTTCACACGTAGTTTGTAATTAAGGTGTTGTAATTTATTATGACACCCTTGAAAGCAACAAATGTCAATATATAATTGGATGTTTCATTATCGCAACGCAGCAAATCTCACACATACCCTGCAAGTGAAATTTAAATACGTCTGTGCTACGGAGCTAAGTGTCGAACAGAGAAGATGGTCTTTCGCAATATTATAGCATCGAATGTGCTAAGCTAAAAGCATGACATATGAAAAAATTATTATATCGTATTGTTTATTTATAATAAGTTTATCTTTGCACAAAAGCAGTACCATAGACATTGAGATATACGTGATGTAGGAGACATGTCTAGTTGAAAACTTTCCGATATAAATATCAAATGCCATTGAAGAGCATTGCAATAACAATACTTGCTAGAGGTTTGATTACTAAATATTTTAACTCCAGCATAGAATCCACTGCTTTAGTGTTAACCATTTATCTTTTATTGACATGCACAGATAGATAAAACATTTTAGAATATGTTTATTTAATGAATTCGTATGTGTATGTATTCGGTAAATATATTTGTCCTATGCTAAACATACATTTTAAATATACTTGTACAACTTAGCATATGCACATGCCAACCCACATGCATACACATAAACACATATGTTTGTATGTACAAACACAAATGCATATTTGCGCGTTCAGGATATTTTAATACATTTGTCTAGAAGAAATATAAAACAAGAATAAATTCGAAGCTTTAATGTAATATTCTATGCAAATATGTATTCAACCTTGTGTACGTGCATATGTGTCTGGGTCTGTACACAAACCAGTACGTGTTCGTCAACAAGTATGAGTGTGTGTGTGTGTGCGTATATATATATATATATATATATATATATATAAATGATTATATATGTATATGTATATATATATATGTATATATATATATGTATATATATATACATACATATATATATATATATATATATATATATATATATATATATATATATATATATATATATATATATATATATATATATATATATTTATCTATCTATCTATATATATATGTATATATATGTGTATATATATGTGTATATATATATATATGTATATATGTATATATCTATATACATATGTATATATATATATATATATATATATATATATATATATATATATATATATATATATATATATATATATGGATATATATATATGGATATATATATATATATATATATATATATATATATATATATATATATATATATATGCATATATGTGTATGTATGTATGTATGTATGTATGTATGTATATATATAATTGCATTCCTAGGTATATATGTGTGAGTTGGTTTTTAAAAATTACAGGAAAATGTCTATAGAAAGAAATGAAACATTGTTTTTATGAGGGAAGTTGCATTTAAGTTCTATGGGCAGTTTGCATTTGTTTGGTAAGTTGGCAACGTTTCCAAACAAGCAAACAATTTCTTTTACTGTTTCTCTTCATAAAATGAAATTAAGAAAAAAGTTAGACAGGAAAAGAACTGGCAATGGCTTTGGCCTTTTTATGTCTTCCCATAGTAGTTAGACTGATGTTGTTGAGCTCCATTCGCAACAGACGCTGGTCAATACTTGAAAGAAACAGGTAAGGAGGGAACAATTGTATCAATACAAATTCTTTCAAAAAAGTGAACTTTGCTTAAGCCAGCCATGCTATGTATGTTATTGTTGGTACTGTTTAGACAAAATAAGCCCTGATCAATTAGATCCAGAACAAAAGGCATTCTCTCCATGACCATCCTTTTTAATTTTCCAGTGTATCTTCGACCATATTTTACAATGTATGGGATTCGTTTTTTTTTTTGAGACAATAAGGTGTAATTTTAAGAATATTTCACTGTAATTTCTAGCAGGTCACGTGATCATGCAGCGGCATCTTCATTCATGTTGTGTGAATGAGCGAAACTAAAATATTCTAATTAAAAATATTACTTTCTGGACGTTAGCTTCAACGTCAGATCTTAGCCAGACCATTATCGTAACACGATTACGACTACTTATCAATCCAGAAGAGAAAACGAAGCTCACTGTCCTTGAGCTATATGACACTTCAATGACATCCTAATTTATCTTTGAAATGGTAGAACATTGAATTTCACTTTCACAGAAAGCCTTGTGTTTTCTTCTGTAGTCGAGAGGAACAATTTGCCAATTCCCTTTTGTCTAATACAATGACTTCATTTAAGAAATTGTTAATTTCATTGCTTTAGTAAATTAATAACAGTTCTTAACTTAACACCAATATAGTCTAAGCCTCACAACCCAATGCGGAGGCTCCTAAGCATTTACTCAAGCTGTTCGAAATAACAGCGTCATATTCCAGACATTACATACTAATATCTTAAAACAGGATACTTCGGACAATGAATCCAAGATATAAAAAAGATGGAACAGTTGACATTGAAATGCTTTTTCTCATGGGACCCATCAGTTAGAATTGACATTCGGTTAGGCAACATGAATACAATAACTTTACACAAATTTTGTATTCAGTTACAGGCTGTTTTCAATTATCAACATAACAAAATTTAGCTGAACCTTAAGAAAGTTAGTAAGAGTTTCGAAAGTGTGAAGTTAGGTTGATTACCGTTGGTGCAAACTAGTGGTATATGCCTCTTTCTCCCTCTCTCTTGCCCTCTTCCTCTCTCTTTTTTGCTCTCCCCCTCTCTCTCCCACACATACACACACACATACCTATGTTGAACAAACAACTATGATAACGATTAGAAGGTTAGGTAAACAATCTGGGGTACCCATTGCACAATATCTCAAGAAATTTGAATTAATTCAAATTTGAATTCTAATGGTGGAAGAATTTATATCTTATCTATTCCCATAAGCAAAAGAAAGGGGGGATAACCCTGAAGCATTCATTTAAATTATGGAATGTATTGGCAGATGAGCTTGAACTTGAACAAAACAGTGACAACTCAGAAAAATGTCTCTTATTTAATTCATTAGACGTCTCTTGTGGCTTCTTTTTCTCTGGTCATTTTAACCTTACGCTGTAACAATCTAAACATTTTCACCAAGTCATGGCCACTTAAATAATCTTCCACTGTTCACATGATACTTGACTCTTGATTCTTTCTCCAAATGGTGTCTCTTCATAATCTTCTTGAATCATTTTGATTATTTCTGAAACCTACTAATTCTCATTATTGTACATCAATATAATGATGCACTTATCAATAATTTGGTAAGTAAGGAAAAGGATATAATTTCTAGACAACGTCTAACAAGATTAAATTATGTCGTGAGTTGTCTCATGTAATTAACAAAAGCAAATTAAAATAATTTGTCACTGAACTGACATTTCCTTTACATCTTCACATTAACATCATTAATTAATCATGTTTTGTTTTCTGTCTGCACAAGTTATTTCTGCACTAACTTGGCTGTTATTTTTCGTGCGGATAGCAACTTGCCTAATTTCCCCTTAATAATTATGACGATATATTTACCATTATTCTGTTAAATACCAAAGCATATTTCTCTAAAAATCGGGATGTTCACGTGTTAAACTTCATTTGATATTAGATCTGCTTTATGAGGCTTGATCTGGAGTTAAACAGAATTAATAGCAAAAATGTTCACAATTGCAAAAGTTCACGATTTTGTTGGGGAATTAAAGTGAATTTAGTATTTGATTGATAGTTCGTCTTATTGGTAGTTTATCTTATTGACTTCAGCTGAATTCAAAATTAAAGTGACATTTTACTCGATGCTATAGCGATTCTTCCAATCTACCTCCCTTAAAATATTGATAATAGTAATAGTACTTTATTGATTTCCTTTCAGTTTTGATTTTAAAAGAATATAATGAAATTGGAAAAAAACCCGATCAGCAATCTGGGTTTAAAATTGAGCTACATTATCAATGTTTACAACAAATTATTAATTATTCATTGTTGGCATCGCGCGATATACCCTCTGGATATCTTCTACTGAATGTAGGTTACTGTGAAATACTAAAATATTAATGCTTTCAACTTCCAGAGAATTTTTAATCTTGCAGCGAATCAGTGAAATATCAGCAGCTGCGAATGTATTTGTTGCCAAATACACTCTACAGTTGATGTTGTTGTTTAGCCACCGACTTACCTTGATCAAGTAAAAAGTGATAAAAAGGCTTTCCACTACGACCTTCATATCATTTTGACAAAGATATTATATTCACTACTAGATTATCCAACACATTACTTTATTCTAGACGGTAGGATATAATTTGAAGAAGGTTTGGCAAGCTTGTAGCGTGTATTAGTTGAGTAGGCAGTCAGAAAATAAAGGCATTCCGGCTATTATCTACTCGTCTTTTACTGAATATAACTGGCTCATTGTCTCATCTGTTTCTCAGCTATCTTTGTAGACCCATGGTATTTTAGTCTTGATCAGTCTATCTTTTTTGTTTACCTTGGAGAGCATTGTCGAATGTATTATTTCTGCTCTAACACAGTAGGGTATCATTTAAGTTATTTCATCTACAAAAATAATGTGAGGCATATTTGCAGTAAAACTCTTAATGTTTGATGTTTGTGATTATCTTGATTTTGATCCATCTTGCTTTCGTTGTTGTTTCGAATTCACTTTAAGATGGGAAAAATGTGCTCTTGTAAATCAAAACACTAATAATAAGAATAACCAATTGAAAATGACATACAGAAGAAATAAGAGACCAGAATAGAAGTTATAGTTTATTAATAGGAAGAAAGAAATTAATGGCAATCATGAAGAGTCTGATTCCATGGGATATTGCGTAAATTGAGTAGCTTGGTGGTTGAACAACTGAAGAAGTCAGCGGTTAAGAAGACATAACGTAAAGTATCCAAGAAATAAGAGAGATACCGTTAAAGTGTGAATATTTTGATTATCACAGAAATAAATACGATTTAATGACAAAAGCCAAGAAAATAAAGACTATTTATTGGTAAAGAATGACGTGAAAGTATAGAAATGTAAATACAGAGAAAACAGGAGCCGAGAGAAACTATAAAGTTGGTATAAGCATCACTGATTTCTTACAGTGGCACATAATAAAAAAAATGTAGGGAATAGGATATAATCGATTGATTTCATATCAAAACTTGCTGTTATTATTGTCTCGAGTGCATTGGTTTAAAAGACTAATCGCATGAAATGGAATTTGACATTCTTAACGTAAAGGGCGTAAATGCATTTTTTCCTGATACGCCATTAAATTCTTCCATGAGTCGTTGTCATTTACTACTACTACTACTACTACTACTACCACTACTACTACTACTACTACTACTACTACTACTACTACTACTACTACTACTACTACTACTACTACTACATTTTATTGGATAAAAGCACGCATATATATTCACACATACATACATACATACATACATACACACATACATACATACATACATGCATGCATGCAGAAATAGGTACATACATCATACATACATACGTGTATATATATCTATCTATCTATCTATATATATATATATATATATATATATATATATATATATATATATATATATATATATATATATATACGTATATGATAAAATTGGGACCAGAACTTTAAAAAATATAATACGATTTGTTAAAACATCCAGTAAGCAAAGCAAATAAAAGCAATCCACTTTTAAACTAGAGAGAAATCTCATCTATGGGAGGATCAGGTCACACCCACAAGTCCAGCGGACATTTTACGTTGCTATCAACTGCAAACTAACGTCACCAAATTCACTTATAAGTATATTCAAGAGGAGACGATCTGTGAAGTCTCCCGCATCCTGTGGTGTATTGTCTGTTAACCCTTCCCAGACTTATAGTTTTTTCCTGTATTCTATGTTCGAGAGAATAGTTTCGATCTACTTCTTCACAAGCAAAATATTCATTCCTCTCTCCTTCATACCATTGTGCCGTTTTATTAGCTTCCCGTTTCATAAGTGAGGTGCTACACGAAAGTCAAACAAAACTATTTTCTTCATTTGAAGCTAAATATTCTCAGTTTTTACAATTACATGAAATAGATCCTTAATTCAATTGCCATTGATATACGGAAGAAGAAAATAATCATAATCATAGCTTTCACCTTATCTTCAACTTCAAAATCGTTACTCTCACCCCTCGAAAGGTTCGAATTTCTCTCAAATACTGAAAGACATGACATGCATATCACAATAGTTAGCCACGAAAAGTTGTTGAACCACTTGCTCTGAAGGAAAAAAATATTCCATCAATTAACGAAAATAACGAGACAGACAATGCACTGGACAAAACAAGAACAGTTGTTTATGACCCTGACCTAGTGCAAGTTTAAAGAATGAGTTTTTTTACTTCTGTTTTTAACTTTTTACTTGTCTCAGTTATCAGACTGCGGCCATGCTGGGGCACCGCCTTGAAACATTTTTAGTTGATTGTACAAACCCTAGCACTTGTTTTTTTAAAAGTCTAATACTTATTCTATCGGTTACTTTTGCCGAACCGCAAAGTTACGCGGACGCAAAGAGACCGGTACCAATTGCTAAATAGTGGTGGGGAGGACAAACACATACACACAGATTATAGATGCATATATATATATGCATATGTATATATGTATAGTATGTATATATGTATATATATATATGTATATATATATATATATATATATATATATATATATATATATATATATATATATATATATATATATATATATATATATATATATATATATATATATATATATATATATATATATACATGTATACATACATATACACAACAGGCGTCTTTCAATTTCTGTCTTACAAATCCCATCACAAGGCTTTGGTTGGTCCATGACTACAGTAGAAGAAATTTGCCGAAGGTGCCACACAGTGGGACTGAACACCGAACTATGTGGTTGGGAATCAAGCTGGATACCATACAGCCAGCCACGCCTGTTTATATACGATTAACTACTTTCTCCTCTGACGTCAC
>NC_142929.1:155576811-155614311 GCF_046866305.1 Octopus bimaculoides | reverse complement strand
GCCCACTGCAAGTGCACCAAGTGAAGTCCAATATCAAGACGATGCTGATTTGTTTCATCGATGCGAAAGATATTGTCCGCACAGTATTTGTTCCTCCTGGTCAAGCCGTTACTTGGCATACATGTTACCTGGCAGTTCTGAAACATTTGCGAGATAAAGCGAAACAAAAATGCCCCGACCAGCAGCAAAGTGGAGTGTGATGGTTTCATTGTACCTTCACACACTACCTTGATCGTGAGAGAGTTTTTGATCAAAAATTGCATCACCCCGTTTACTCACCCTCCCTATTCACCTGATCTTGCTTCCTACAAATTTTTTTGTTCCACCGAATGAAACAAGTCCTTGAAGGAAAACGTTTGCGGATGTGGAAGAGAAAAGAAAAAAAAAATCGATAGATTCATTAAAAGGCATCAATTCGTAAAAGTTCTAGGACTACTTCGAACAGTGGAAAACGCGTCTGGACCGATGCATTGCCTCAAATGGAGAATAATTTAAAGGTGATAAAAGTGTAAACATATAAATCTAAGTAAATAAAATAATATTGCAAAATTCCGGTTTCTTTTCGTTGCACCCTCGTATATATTTATATACGTATATGTATGCATATCCATCTATGTTTCTATCAGTCAATCCAGCTATCTGTCTATCTATCTATCTATCTATCTATCTATCTATCTATCTATCTATCTATCTATCTGTCTATCTGTCTCTCCCTCTCTCTATCTCTCTCTCTCTCTCTCTCTATATATATATATATATACACATAATTGTATATATACACATATACATATATTTATGTATACATACACGCACATATGTGGACGTGAGAATGTTTAAGTATTTCCCCAGAATATGATGATTCATGTGTAGTTCGAGCTTTTCTCTTCGTTCTGTGCAATCGTTAGGCGACAAAAATATGATCCTTTGTCACCCGAGCAGAGAAAATTTCTGTAATAACGCAAGGAAATCAATTATCATCTTGGAACGAATAGATTCACTTTACACTACGTATATTGATAACTTAGTTCCTGCTAGTACATGCAGACGTGTATATGTACATATATACATCGCTCATACATACATACATACATACATACATACATACACACACACACACACACACACACAAATATATATATATATATATATATATATATCTACTACACATGTGGAAAGTCGGCGTGTGTTTGTGGGGTTGTTAACTAACTCCCCCTACATCGTTTTTATTGATTTTTGATGAAACACGTGAGTAGAACTCATGTCTGGAAACCTCGTGACATACTTAGATTGTTGAAAAAAATCGATAATACGGCCTCTGGAAGGGACTTTTATATCTACCTCATATAACTAATTTGTTTGAAACACCCAAGGGAAATAACCCATAGCACCTGTATAATATTTTTTAAACACTCAAGGGAAATAACCCTTTTCATTGTTTATATTAGATTTCTTTGAATATTGATTTTTTTCTCTGTCCTATTTCTAATTTTTGCAAGCAATATCACTTTTATACTTTATTTGACACGTGAGTAGAACTCATATCTAGAAACCTCGTGATATACTTAAATCGTTGAAAAAATCGATAATAGGGCCCTTCCAATGAATCCTTCTATCTACTACATATTGCTAGTATTTTATTTAAACAACCCAAGGGAAATAACCTATACCACCTGCAGATTTTAGCAAAGCGATCAATATTTGACTCTCACGATTAGCCGACCTAATTCTGCATTTCACAACTCACATTTTGAACTGCAGAGCATTATTATTGCGCTTCCTTAATTTGAATCTTAAACCTTAAAGACTTCATTCATACATTTCTATACATACATACTTTTTTGAATGCCCATTAAAATGATGGTGGTCCATCTGTTTTGGTTGTTAGTCCTTGATCAGAAGAAACAGAAAAGCATTGTGAGAGTAAGAAAGAGGAAAAGTGGATGAAATGAAAGAAACGGGTCAGCAGAATAAAGGTTTCACTGAGCGGTTAAGAAGGCTGCAAGTGGCTGTGATGTATGTGCATGTAAAATAATTTATCCGTATTTAGAGATAGGCACATGAAGTGGAATGACTTATATGGCTTTTGGCGCTGCGTACTTGTGTGCATAATTTCAGAAATATGGTGGTATGGGTTATTAGGAGTGTCAGGTATTGGTGTGTGTCTACTAATCGTATTATATGTATAAGGAAAGCATGGAAGATAGGAGGTAGCAGAGGCAGTGAATGTGAGGTAAAACATAAGGCTAGAGGATTGGGTGTGAGATTCTGCTACAATGAACAAGAGAAACCAAAATATATGGATTCAAGGAGAGAACCATTTACATACATACATACATACATACATACATACACGAGGCTGATAACATTATAAGACTTAGAAGACAGCTCCTTGAGCGGCATTTCTTGTCTGATAGCCTTAAATACATGCCCAATGAAGGAAGTCGCACGAATTTCAGATGAAAGGATGAGCGTATATGAGCATAAGGCCATGCATGGATATGTTAGTAGAAAGCTCCAAGATGATAGTGAGATTGATCATCAAAGCAGTCTATCATGGATAAACAACCGGATTACTGCCTACCACTTTGAAGGGTATCCAGGGACAGGAAATATCAACCAAGTACTTATGCACAAAAGGGACAGAGTTTCAGGAAAAGCAGTAAAATATGACAACCGGTGACGATTTTGTGGAGTTGATACCGAATATATCACCCACATCACACGCAATTGTCTGAAAATATCATCACGGTATTATCTAACGCTGAGACATGATGTTGTTGCTAGGACATTGTATAATGAAATCAGCGAACTGGTAGAAACGTTAACACGCTGGGTGAAATGCTTAGCGGTATTTCGTCTGTCTTTATGTTCTGAGTTCAAATTCCGCTGAGGTCGACTTTGCCTTTCATCCTTTCGGGGTCGATTAAATAAGCACCAGCTACGCACTAGGGTCGATGTAATTAACTTAATCCCTTTGTCTGTCCTTGTTTGTCCCCTCTATGTTTAGCCCCCTGCGGGCAATAAAGAAATACTTATATAATGAAATTCGTCGGAAGGATAACTCCAAGGACAAAGATATAAGAACCCACAGTATGGTTGAAGCTGTAGCCACTCATAATAAAAAGTACCGGTGGAATGTCCCAGTAAAAATCTCAATAAAATGTAAGTACAGCAGAGCTGATATAAGGATTTGGGATAGAAGAGAAACTTTGTACATTTGTGGAAATTAGCTGTCCTGCGGATATTGACATAAAGTTGAAGATCAGTAAAGAAGACAATACCTACGGTGAACTATTGAGAAATCTGCAGTGACTGAATCCAGATTACAAATTCAGGTTTATACCTGTAATTATTGGGGCCCTAGGATATGTAACACACTGCCTAAATACCAATCTTGAGAAATTAGGCTTCTCAAAACCAGAAAGGAGAAAGCTGATTCGATAATTACAGATCCAAGCCATCACAGGTATTGTAAAAATCTGTAAAAGTTTCCAGAAGTTTATCATTTAAGAATATATATGAGCATATCTAGGTGTGCAACTATATGCATGAGAATACTTACATAAAACAAAACATACAAATCTGCACGTATACATAATGCATACATAATACATACATACATACATACATACCGTAAGCTAGAAGATAACAACATTATTGAGAGGATGAATCTATGGTACATACATTATATTCCATCTGCTAAATACCGGATAAACAAGCGAGACAAATATACAACCAAACCTCTATATTGTGATAGAAAATGCTGGTTCTGTTATACCAGTGTGGTACACACCACCTCTATGATCACCAGTTGCCCCAAAGCGTCTACGAGATACTACTTGCCACTGAGGCATTATATTGTGGCAAAGACTAGCTGCAATGACATATAGTTGCAAAAGATTCTCAACCTGAGATTATTTTGGTAAATAGATGCACGCACCCAAGTGTGTGTATCGACAGCTCAACCAATACAGCAACTCCGCCACGTAATTACAATCACCGAAAATTCTCTTGACTTATGTAGGTATAGATTTAATTGATATAAGTGGATATGATTAGCATTAAAAGTAGAGAAGACAAGTAAGAGAAAAATAAGACAAAATCTGGAGAAAAATCAATTATAACATAAAACACCGGGAATAAAGAAATAAATTTATTAAATAATTAAATACACAAACATTTCTTTTCTTTCTGCTGGAGGGTATCGAAATGTTGACTCAAAACGAGTACCTCGGCAGCTGACGACCAATTGAAAGGTGAAGAGGAGCAAGCCTTCTCTGATATGTTCATAGTTCTTGAACCAAATGAAGACTATTCCTTTCCCTATCTGGAGCCAGAAGACAACACGTGAGCTTGTCTTTGTGATTCGGAAACGAAGGCTCAGTCTGTTGAATAGCGGTACACTTTTTCTTCAAGGCCTACGTTTGTCAAAAGTCAGCGATCGATACAGAAAGACTGTTTATTGGAGATGTGAAGAGCGTCATAGAATGACAGGGTACATCGACTCATTCCAAAATCATAGACAAGCCATTAGAAAGAAGACCTCGAACAAAATTCTGATGATGTGTGACCCCCAAGACATCTTTGGCAACAAATAAGGCAATCGAAAAATTTGGATAGTCAGATGTCCACCATCCACTGCACAGTCCTATCTAGTGACGTCCAACTCCCACCTGTTCGATCCAATGGAGGATATTTTTGAGAAAAAGTTTGATAGCACAGACGAAGTGAAAGTTGCGATGAAGAAGTGAGTATAAGATTGCACATATAACTTTTTTCAAAGACTTGAGTTCAGTGATGATGCAAATGCATCACTTGCGATGCAAAATGCATTACCTGTGATAGCACTTGTTAAATAGTACCTTTGTATATGGGAAGAGTTACTCCATGTGCTCTACAACATATATCATTCACTAAAAGTGATGGAGGCTTTTATATTACTTTCGGCCCAACCTGCGCGTATCTACGTATGTATGTATATATGTATGTATGTATGTATGTATGTATGTATGTATGTATGTATGTATGTATGTATGTATGTAGGTAGGTAGGTATATGTGTGTCTATATGTGTGTCTATGTGTGTGTTTATGTATGTATGTATGTATGTATGTATGTATGTATGTATGTATGTATGTATGTATGTATTTATCCATGTATGTCTGTATGTATGTATATATGTACACACTCATATACGAACTCAGACAGATACATATTAAACCAGGAACGAGAAAATGTGTTTTGACGTCTGATTCCGAATGGGTTTTTTCGAACTCTGTTATATTTCCGTTCTCCTTAATCTGCGCTATTTTCATTGAATTAAGTTTGAATTAATAGGATACTTTGTATGCTTTTATTTATTATTATTTCTTTTTACCTATAATTCTATTTTTAATGCGCATTTGGATTGCTTATAGTAATTATTACACTGTTAACAGTTTCTTCATTTAAGTTCGTTATATGTTTATTGCTGGCTTTATTTATTTAGAAGAATTTATTGAAGCGTAAATGTTATGGATCTCATCATCATCATCATCATCATCATCATCATCATCGCCTTCCATGCTAGCATGGGTTGGACGATTTGACTGAGGACTGGTGAAACCGGATGGCAACACCAGGCTCCAATCTAATTTGGCAGAGTTTCTACAGCTGGATGCCCTTCCTAACGCCAACCACTCAGAGAGTGTAGTGGGTGCTTTTACGTGTCACCCGCACGAAAACGGCCACGCTCGAAATGGTGTCTGTTATGTGCCACCCGCACAAGAGCCAGTCCAGGGGCACTGGCAACGATCTCGCTCGAAGACCCTACAAGGCCAGTCAGGCGGTATATATATATATATATATATATATATATATATATATATATATATGTCTGTACGTATTGTCGTCGTCGTTTAACGTCCGCTTTCCATGCCAGCATGGGTCGGTCGGACGATCTGACTGAGGACCGGTGAAACCAGATGGCTACACCAGGCTCCAATCTGATTTGGCAGTGTTTCCACAGCTGGTGCCCTTCCCAAAAGCCAACCACTCAGAGAGTGTAGTGGGTGCTTTTACGTGTCACCCGCACGAAGGCCAGTCTAGGGGCACTGGCAACGATCCCGTCCCGCTCAAAGCATTTCATGTGTCACCCGCACAAGAGCCAGCCCAGGGGCACCGGCAACGATCCCGCCCGAAACATTCCATGTGTCGACCGCACACGAGCCAGCCCAGGGGCACCGGCAACGATCTCGCTCGAAAAACCTCATGTGTCACCCGCACAAGAGCCGGCCCAGGGGCACCGGCAACGATCTCACTCGAAAGATTTCATGTGTCGCCCGCACATGAGCCAGTCCAAGGGCACTGGCAACGATCCCGCTCAAAACATTTCATGTGTCACCCGCACAAGAGCCAGTCCAGGGTCACTGGCAACGATCCCGCTCGAAAAACCTCCTGTGTCACCCGCACAAGAGCCGGCCGAGGGGCGTCGCCCGCACATGAGCCAGTCCAGGGGCACTGGCAACGAATCCGCTCAGACATTTCATGTGTCACCTGCACAAGAGTCAGTCCAGGGGCACCGGCAACGATCACGCTCGGAAGATTTCATGTGTCGCCCGCACATGAGCCAATCCAGGGGCACTGGCAACGATCCCGCTTGAAAGACTTCATGTGTCGACCGCACATGAGCCAGTCTAGGGGCACTGGCAACGATCCCGTCCCGCTCAAGGCATTTCATGTGTCACCCGCACAAGAGCCAGCCCAGGGGCACCGGCAACGATCCCGCCCGAAACATTCCATGTGTCGACCGCACACGAGCCAGCCCAGGGGCACCGGCAACGATCTCGCTCGAAAAACCTCATGTGTCACCCGCACAAGAGCCGGCCCAGGGGCACCGGCAACGATCTCACTCGAAAGATTTCATGTGTCGCCCGCACATGAGCCAGTCCAAGGGCACTGGCAACGATCCCGCTCAAAACATTTCATGTGTCACCCGCACAAGAGCCAGTCCAGGGTCACTGGCAACGATCTCGCTCGAAAGATTTCATGTGTCGCCCGCACATGAGCCAGTCCAGGGGCACCGGCAACGATCCCGCTCGAAAAACCTCCTGTGTCACCCGCACAAGAGCCGGCCGAGGGGCGTCGCCCGCACATGAGCCAGTCCAGGGGCACTGGCAACGAATCCGCTCAAACATTTCATGTGTCACCTGCACAAGAGTCAGTCCAGGGGCACTGGCAACGATCTCGCTCGAAAGATATCATGTGTCGCCCGCACATGAGCCAGTCCAGGGACTCTGGCAACGACCCTGCTCGAAAAATTTCATGTCACCCGCACATGAGCCAGTCCAGGGGCACCGGCAACGATCTCGCTCGAAAGATTTCATGTGTCGCCCGCACATGAGCCAGTCCAGGTGCACTGGCCACTATCCCGCTCTAAAGATTTCATGTGTCGCCCGCACAAGAGCCAGTCCATGGGCACTGGCAACGATCTCGCTCGAGAGATATCATGTGTCGCCCGCACATGAGCCAGTGCAGGGGCTCTGGCAACGACCCTGCTCGAAAAATTTCATGTGTCACCCGCACATGAGCCACTCCAGGGGCACCGGCAACGATCTCGCTCGAAAGATTTCATGTGTCGCCCGCACATGAGCCAGTCCAGGGGCACTGGCATCGATCCCGCTCGAAAGATTTCATGTGTCTCCCGCACATGAGCCAGTCCATGGGCACTGGCAACGATCCCGCTCGAAACATTTCATGTGTCACCCGCGGATATTGTTTATTTCTGTAAGTAATGTATCGTGACCTTCATGAACATCACATTTCCTATTAATAGGCATAACTCTGTCGAATCTATTGCTGGTTTAGAAAATAATTAATGGTGGTTAATATTCTTTGCAATCAATTGGAAGGAGCGAATATTTAGAAGCGCTCCTCCAGATAAACGAATTTGCCAAGCTAAATAAATGGTAGGTAAATAGCTGAGAGGCATTGACCAGTGGTTTTCTTTAGAAAATTTCATTTCGTATAAGATAAGTGGCTAATATTTTTTGTTACAAATTATTTTATAGTATTAATTTTGTTTTAGGGTTTCCCATTACATATTTTACAGGAATTATTAACATTAAGAATTCTGATATTTATCAAGAGTGCTTACAATATAGAGGATTGTACACAGTTCAAAAATATTTCCTTAAGTAATTCATGTTAAGTTAATTGGTTTGCGCTCATACTGTCTTGAAATATCTGATGGGATTTTATACGTGTCCGTAGTTATGTATGATATTATTTGCTATATTAAACTATGGCAACGTCTCGTTAAGTCGTGAATTTGAATCTCTTCGAGGTCGATTTTGTATTCCATCCTTCTAGTTCCCTTTGAAATGATTATTAGTCAAGTGCTAGAGTTAATATGGTCGACAATATGTATTTTGCACTATGTCCATGTGCCTAAGTTAGAAATCCATAAATAACTTATCATTTCTGCTTGATCCATCTGGCTTTTCTTGTTAAACAAATGTCTTTGTTTGTAAGTTATTTCAGCAAATATTTTCCATTGCTGGGATATTCCAGTCGTTGTGTCTGTAAAAAACCAAGTTCACTGCTATTTTGATTCATTTCGTTATTCCTACTCTTTCATTTACTGATCTTTTAGGGTTGCTTTAATAATCTGCTTTATGCGGTGACTGGTAACTTTCCTTTGTATTTAGGTCCAATGTTTCACTTTAGATATATGAACTGCTGTGATTTGTGTTTTATGTGGCTTCAAATAACCCACTTTGTTACAAGAAGCATTCAAGTGGTTAAAATAACTTAATTTGTCGAATTTTACTTAAGTGTCATCTCATAGTCTCTTTCTTCTTTTACTTTCTCTTTCTTATTTCTGTTTTAGATTTTCTGAATAAATTTTTGTTTCTTCAATATAGAATTTTTAAGTCTAGGATGTTTTTCTTCCTTCAGTATTGATACGAGAATTCTCTATCCATCTCAGTTTAATCAGATTATTTTCACTGTCATTTCCATGAATCTATCGAAGCATCTCAAGCCTATATTCGTTTAGATATTTCGACAGCTACTGAGTAAATCAATTCGTTCAGATACCATTCCTGTTGTCACTTTCTCTCTCTAAAAGCTAAGATTTTTTGTAATTAGCAAAGTTTTCTACTGATATTATCTAAGCTTATTTTGTATGGACAATCTTTTGTTGTTATTTACTCTTTGCCTGGTTTATATTTTCTACCTTTGGTGTAATCAGAAGTCTCTTGTAATTCACAGATATGTTTCTGGTCCTCCTTTTTCCTTGAAGGGTCGTCAATTTGTTGGTATTTGTTGATATTGCTGAGCTAACAACTGTCTATTACGATTCTACAAAACTGGATCAATTTCTACTGTGTATATATTTGTATAGAGTCTAAAAGATTTTGCGCGTTGCTGTAGATTGTGAATGCTGCTTCTTAAAATATTTTGATTATGGTATAATGTTTTGCCTTTAGAATAGATTTAAGTAAATTTGACGACCCCTTTCGATCTACAGTTTCTATCCACGGGAGTCCCTCATTCCCTTTAAATTGCTAAATTATTTCACAATCTTGGATGAAATGTTGCTCTACACTAACTACATTGTATTTTTAATTCCCTTCGTTGGGTATATGTTGATCTTTGGTATGCTGACACGGTATTGACGAATATTTCCAGTCATTTAACTTTTGAGTGTTTATTTAATCTATCCGCTAAAATCATAGACGTTTCCCCAGTGTATGCTATATTCCGATTGTTACAAGCACCCTCAATGCAGTTTATGCTGTAGATCACATTCCTGGTCTTACAATTAACACTAGAGTTACAAGTACAATACAATACAGTTCCTATCATTACATGTGGTTATATATAACTGTGATCTGTAAATCTTACATAAAAGTGATCTGATGGATCACCCTGGTTTCTCTACGAACTTGATGCTGCGTTTAGCGTCCTTAAAGAAAGTAAATTTAGAAAGTTTCTTTAAGACGGACAGGAATTCAGATAAAGTCTCTTGCAAAGCAAATACAAAGCGAAATACGTTTCTTGCTACAGAGTGTGAATATGTGCAGTGCGAATGTTGCAGAAGTTTTATACGTAATTTGTAGTATACTTTTTGTATGGTCATTGAGTGTGATGAGTGGTTGTATAAAGATTCGGATTTTAGTCTGTTTGTTTAAATCCAGGTTGTTGTTAGATTAGGGCAAGTTGTGCAGCTATGTTGGGGGAATAGTAGAAGAGTGTGTAAATGCTGATGTGTGAGACAAATGTTTGCGGAGGCGTGAGAAAGTTGTGTAAGAATTGAGATAGTACTCTATTCAAGAAATTACCGATGTATGACGATTAATTATTGTGCGCTACTGAGACTTTCAAAGAATTCTCGAAACAATGTTTTGTATTGTTTCGGAAAAAGACGATTGCTTATTTGTTCATAAGAGGAGAGCATAGAATGTAGTAAAGTCTTTGCTGAAGATGACCTCATATTTTGCATATTGCAAAATATAAGATGATTTTTATTGAAACAATGGTGTTTTATTTGTATAATATCTAAGAAGAGAGCAGTGGTTGAGAGTAATCATCTGAAACACCTTTTGACTAGAAAGAGGAAAATTTTGCTTGGTGACAAAACAAAAACCTCTTCGGATGATGTGTCCGCGCGACTCTTCTTCGGTTAGATTCTGCTCTTCTATTTGATGATTTCCTTTAGTATTTTCATGCTATCCTTGTGTAGTCGCAGTTAAATGCTATAGGAAAAGTGATTGTTGAGTAAGTTACTATTGGTGAATGGATATATTATTTTAATTTGTATAATTTATATGCGATGATTTGATGTTGTCAATGCAGCTAATTACCTAAGAGTTATTTTCTTTTGTGAAATATTCTTAATGACTTATACAATGACATTTCAATTAGGAAATTATATATATATATAGGCGTAGGAGTGGCTGTGTAGTAAGTAGCTTGCTTACCTCACTACTGTGTAGACGTATTTTTTACTGGCTCCTGGTAAGCGTTTTGTTGTTATTGCTGTTGTTATTCCTTATATTACCTGTTGGATTTGTTGCTGTTGAACGAAGAAATTATTGTTGAAAATTTGTTGAAGTGTTTTATTTCCCGGTTCTACCGGGGAATAATTACAGAAATTATTGTAGTTGATGGTCATTGCGGCATTTTGTTGAAACGTTTTACCTGTTTTGAATTGCGAATAGTCTTTCTGGACTATTTTTGTGCCCCTACGCCTAACGGGGTAGAGATTTCAACTGTTTGAACATTTTTGTACTCTTTAAGAGGAAAACCTTTTTATAGGTTTCCCAGTTTGTGTGGGAAACCAATTTAATTTTTTTGTTAATTTAATTTTCTGTTAATTCGTCAATTAATTTCAACCGAATTATGTCGGTGGAAATAATACACGAACAGTGTACTCACACAGAGAGCGATAATAATGCAAAAATATTCTCCACGGTTGTCGCAGTGTCAACGGAAAATATTGATATCAATGTCGAATTATTAAAAGACATGTTTAAAAGAATGAAGGAGGAGGGTGGTGATGTTACGATATCACCCTCCTCCAGTATTTTGGACACTGAGAAACGGACCGTAGTGTTTAAAACCTTCTGTCTGAAGGGCAAAAGGTTTAAACACTTCAACAAAGATATAATTGAAAAATGCCTGTCCCCGATATGGAAGGATGTAGTGTATATAGCAAGGGGACGGGCATATGGTGCTGTTGAGGTCAGTTTCTCAGGGGAAGAGGTGGTCCGCGGGCATTCTCTGTGTCCCCTTAAAATCAAAGAGGTGGTACTGCTACCAACATATATGGGGAAGAGAACTTCCCTCGTGAAAATTAATGAAGTACGACCGGAAGTTGACCTGAAAGAAGTGGTGGCCGCCCTGTTTAATAGGACGGACCGGATAAAAATTCTAACAGTGACATGTTCTGCCCCGCAGAATTGGCTAGGGAGGAGCATTACAGTAATTATTCAGGGGGCACAGGAAGACTTTCAGGTATTTCCAGAAAGAGTGCTCGTGGGCAATAATATGGCCCTTAGAGTGCAGGTGGAAGGAAGAAAACCCACCACTACGAATGTGGAAAATTGGGCCACATTCGTGTGGATTGTCCACAATATAAAGAAAAACTGTCGCATGCACAAGGCCCTTCAAACGTGAAAAAAATACCCACTCCCGCAACAACACCAACCACCACAAACACAAAAACTACCAACCCCGCTGTTACGGTGCCAGCCCCCTAACAAATAAATGAAAAAACCCAGCCCTCACATACACAAACCCCCACACTAACAAAGCCCCTCACTGTGACACCGCCTGAACCAATTGCGGCTCCCCCAGGAAATAGTATGGAAATAGCAGAGGGAGAGTTGTCAATGGTGGAAAAAAAACACAAAAAGAGAGCACATACACTATCCCCGCCCATATCCCCCCACAAAAAACGACACTGACGCAACACAGACACCAAAAAAATCCCGCTCCGCCGACCCAAGAAAAAAGAAAATAATTTGGAAAAACTAGAAGACGAACTAGTGCTAATCGAGTACGATACTCGAGACCCGTACAATCACGGCGTGGTAGTACCACACAAAACCACAAGGCTTTACAAAAAAACAAGAAGATCACCATGAAAGATGTGCATGGATCAGAGAAGAGACGTTTAAACAGCTGAAGGCTAGGCACCCGAATACCATAAAAAATTAAAACAGCTACCAAAATACTTAGAGGAGAAGAAAAGGAGATGGGCCGAGGAGCACATAGCGAGATCGGCCCTAACCTCTCCAGCAAAACGTAAGTAGAACCTTTTCTTCTTTCAAATGGCCTCTCTGAACATTGGGTGTTTAAATGTGCGTGGTCAGAATTCGAAGTGGAAGCAGGCATGTTTCCTCGACAACCTCAGATCACATGATATACAGGTGATGGTTGCCACAGAGACCAAGCTGGACAGTCTACGAACCTTCTCGCCTCTCCTGAATGGCTATGAGAAAATCATGTCTCCTGGCCAGACCGGAGGACGATGGGGTGTAGTGGTACTGATCCGCAATGGCTTGGCTCTGCAGACAAGTACAGTCTATGTGGACCCTGAAGGTGGGCTGGTCGTCCTTGATGTGACATACAGCAGTAAGGCCTTCAGGCTGATCGGACTCTACGCACCATGCGCTAGAGGTTTCCAAACTGACTTTTATCGGCGCCTAGAGGGCTTTTTCGTGACGTCGAAGACATTAGTGATGTTAGGGGACTTCAACGCTATTGTTGACGCTCGCATCGATAGCGCCGGCTCGATTGATAGAAAAGTGAACTCACGCCTCGTCGATCTGCTTAAGCGATTTCAGCTGGCAGATCGTTACAGGCTTGAACATCCGAACGTGCCAGAGTGGACCTGGATGAGTGGCGACGAAATGTTCAAGTCTTATCTAGATAGGATAGTAATAAGAATTATAGATAAGCCTAGTTTTACTTGTCCACAACTTGTCCAAGTGTCCTACACTGACCATAGAACGGTTAAGTGTAGGTTGGACGTAGATAGTACAACTAGTAGAGGACCCGGCTACTGGAAGCTGAACAAGACTATTTTGACTTGTGAGGCATACCGTAGTCGGATTAAGGAGTTAGTACAGAGGGCGTTAACCGGTACCGTGATTAATAACCAGTGGTGGTTCGCCCTCAAAAGAGCCATTCGTTTCGAGTCCATTAGGTTTAGCAAACAGCTAAGACTAGATAGGACTAGAGTAGAAGGGCAGCTAGTTAAGAACTTAGAAGAGACGCTGAGGTTGGGCTCTGTATCCCACATTCTGGCAGCGAGAATGACATTGGACCGTCACCTCAAAACCAAACATGAGGGGTGTAGAGTCCGGGCTAAAGTGACAGCTGAGTGCTGTGAAGGGCCAATCACAGCCGAGGAGGTGATCGAGGTGCTGGGCGAATGCCCCGGGGACAAGTCGCCGAGTCTCGATGGCAGTGACGTTGATTAGAAAGGACCCGAGAAAAGGAGACGAGATAGGGAACTTTAGGGCCATAACTCTGTTAAACACAGAGTTAAAGATTTTGGTCAAGGTGCTAGCGAAAAGGTGGGCGCGGGCCGTGGGCGAAATTGTTGGGGAAGCACAAACTTGTGCTATCCCGGGCAGGTCGATCCACGACAATCTCCACCTTATACGCAACTCCTTATAGAGGGTAAGGAAACTTTCTGGCTTAGCGGGAGGGGCACTGGTGCATTTAGACCAGTCTAAGGCGTTTGATAGTGTCGACCATCGGTACTTGGCGGCGGTCCTCGAGAAGGCTGGCCTAAGCCCGTACTTCCGCGGTTGGATTGCTGCTTTGTACAGCGACATCGAGTCTGTCGTCAAGGTGAACGGGTTTTTTTCGAAACCGTTCAGGAGCGAGCGTTCAGTTCGTCAGGGATGTCCCCTATCCCAGCTTCTGTATGTGTTGGCTCTGGAGCCATTGCTGCGGACGTTGGAGGCACTAGGGGGCGCTCCTCTTGATCTATGGTGTGGAAGGAGAGCTACAGCGTACGCGGATGACATCTCCATGATCGTGGCGGATGAGGGCCAGATTCCAGTGGTGGAAAAGGCCATCAAAAGTTACGAGGCAGTAGGAGGAGCAAAGGTTAACAAGGACAAATCGGTCGGTTTGCAACTCGGCACCTGGAAGGGAAAGCCGATGACGTCCAATAACGTCGTGGGGCGTTGGACGCAAGGTCCTGTTAAGTTGCTCGGAGTCTGGATAGGTCCAGACCTCCAGATAGAGAAAAATTGGAGCGAGGTGGCCAGCAAGGTGACCGCTCTAAACCAGACCTGGTCTGGGTGGGTGTTATCCTTGCTAGGAAGGGCGGAGGTGGTGCAAATGTTTATAGCATCAGTAATTACCTACCGCTTGACCGTGGTGTCTTGCCCCGATTTGTGGCTGAACAAGTAGGAGAGAATCCTTTTCCGCTTTATGTGTAAAGGAAGAAAACCACTTGTAAAGCGCTCTGTCTGCTGCCAGAAACCGCTAAAGGGTGGGCTAGGGATGCCTTGGCTGAGGATGCGAAAATTCGCGTTAAAGTTGAGGCATCTCTGGCTTTACCTGGATGGAGAACAGGTGTGGTCACCGCAGGTTCGGTTCTTCCTCCCAAAGTTAGTGTCCTTAACGGACATTGGTACATGGATTAAGCAGAGACCTAAGCTGGGAGACTGGCATTTGGAGTGCCGCCAGGCGCTCCAGCTACTCTCTCGGGCGGGCAATGCCGGCAGCAGGATTTCCACCGCGGATTTTTATAGCGAGTTAGTGGAATCTATGTCAGAAGATGCCTTGGGGGAGACCCTAGGCTACGATGAAAGTCAGTTGGTCAGCCTGTTTAGGAGAACGTTCGGTCCGGGGTACCTGGATAATTACCAGAAATCCCTGGCTTGGCAATGTTTCCGAGCGGTGTTACCCGTTCGCGACAAGCTGTCAAGGCACGGAAGAGCCGTCTCGCCGACATGCCCGAGATGTGGGCAAGATAGAGAAACCGTTTTGCACGCATTCGTGGAGTGTTCGGAGTTGTCAGGACTGGTAGCTTTTAGCTTTTGCAGAACAACTGTTGTCAGTGATAAGAAGAGTACAGCTATCAGCTGAGTCTATCATCGAAACTGTACCACCTCTTTTCCTTAACAGAGAAAGGAAGGCCTGTTTTTTCTGCGTAGTAGCCATACTGAAAGAAACAGTATGGAAGACGCGTGTGAAAAGTATAGTGACAGGTAACTTTGTCTCCGGCCAGGGGCTGGTTAACTTTTTTAGTTACACCTCAATAGTAAGATCAGGCTGGAGAGGAAGTGCCTGTCACGGGATATGTTTGCGAAAAGATGGAAGTCTGTGGAGCGCAAGCTGAGTGCGATTGGCACCAAATAAGTGAGGTTAATTTGGGAAGCAAAAGTTCTAACAGGATGGTCGGGTGCCTTCCTTCTAGCTGCCTCATTGCGAAGCGCAATGATTTCTTGTGTAATATTTTAAATTTAATTTTTATATTAATTTTTAATCATATTTTTAATTTATTCGTAACTTGTAAAATTAAAAAAAAAAAGTTTAAGCTACTTCCCCCTTATGTTTGTCTGTCCTTGTTTGTCCCCTCTCTGTAACGCCTCCAATGGCGATTTTTTATGAAATAAAATAGCTTGCTTACCAACCACATGGTTCCGGGTTCAGTCCCACTGCGTGACACCTTGAGCAAGTTTCTTCTACTATAGCCTCGGGTCGACCAAAGCCTTGTGAGTGGATTTGGTAGACGGAAACTGAAAAGAAGCCCGTCGTATATATGTATATGTTTATATATGTGTGTGTGATTGTGTGTCTGTGTTTGTCCCCACAACATCACTTGACAACCGATGCTGGTGTGTTTACGTCCACTAACTTAGCAGTTCGGCAAAAGAGTCCGATAGAATAAGTACTAAGCTTACAAAGAATAAGTCCTGGGGTCGATTTGCTCAACTAAAGGCGGTGCTCCAGCATAGCCGCAGTGAAATGACTGAAACAAGTAAAAAAGTTAAAAGAGTATATATATATATATATATATATATATATATATATATATATATATATATATATATATATATATATATATATATGTGTGTGTGTATAAACAAGGCCAATAGATGAGATCCAGAGATTCTCAATGTAGAAAACACTTAATAGCTCTCAAATGATTTGAAGTTACAAGTCCTCGGGGTAAAGAATGGCTATAAGAAGAATCCAGGTGAGTATATATATGGAGACAATGATGCAAATAAACAAATAAAACTGCTTATATATACATGTATATATATATATATATATATATATATATATATATATATATATATATATATATATACAGACACAGCTGTCGGACTTGTAACGCCATATCTTCTCCCATTTAATTTTCTGTATCTTTGTAATCTGTGTAAGTTTGCGTTGTTAATGTATATATTTGTATTTGAATATTGATTGTCTGAAAATAAAACCCAAGCAATTTCCGTTGTTTATTTGTATCATTGCCCTTCCCCCCTCTCTCTCTCTCTTATTTTCCTTATAATCGTACTACATAGATAAAACATCTAACCATTTGAAACTAATACATCCCTGCATTAATCTCCTTTGGAATTATGATCATATCTTCAACGATAGACTCATAGGGCTTTGCTGTCACTAATACTCAATACAAAATAGGAATATTTGTAATAATTAAGATTCCATATTGTATATCATCTTACAATAATTGTTATCTGAAAATTGGCATCTTTTCTTCATTATATCTAAAATGTTCAGAAAAAGTCTTCTTTTCTTCTTGAAGCAATTTTGTATTGCTTCATTTCTAACAGAAACATTGACTATTCATCAAGATCTTAGATATTCGAGCGAGATAAACTTTATAGAAAATACTGCAGCAATTGCTTGTTAATGAAGAACAATATCAGGGTTTTAAATTTAGTAACCGAACGTTTGAGAGCTCATATTCAGCGGACACCTCCTCCTGGATCTCGGGTGCTTCTAGCAGAGTACACTCTGTTGCAATCATTCGAACTAAGTCTCCTGTCTAACGATATCTTATCCTTTAACCCCTGTCAATTCCTCAGATCCTGAATGCTGCCCAGATGCTGTCCTTATTCCACTTAAATCACGTAAAAATCTAAAGTTGAGTGTTACAGTCATCGTTAGAGACTGGGCTGAAACGAACTGTTTTGACCATGATAATCTACACTATTTCTTTTCTCTTATCCTTATATTGCAGCTTCCACCGATCGCTGTTTCTGAAGACCAACGTAAGGGTCAGCTTCAACTGTATGAGAAACATTTGTTGCACCATAAGTCAAAATTCAATTATTCAGTGGTTACACAAGCAATTACATTAGTTAAAAGATGACTCTTCTTACAAAGTAAATTCTTAGAAAGAACTATCATAATAACACCATAACAGGCAACGTGTGCATGAAAAAAAGGCCACCTGTCATTCACCAGCGAGTATGACCTGATAACATTTACCTTGTGTTCGCTAGTTGTTTTAGGTGCATAGGTAATCTGGAGCAGATATGCATACCTCGTTCCTACAACTCTTGATTCAGCAGAACATCGTAAATGAACATGTAGACGGAGAGAAGGCTGCACCAGCACATTGCTGGTATTCAGTTTCAGCTGAGAAGACTAGAGTAACTGAACTGAAGTACTTTGATTAAGCACATAATGCACTGCCCAGTCTAGGAGTCGAGCCCATTGCTTTATGATCGGTAACCAAATACCCTTATCACTAGGTGCATTCACTTCCATTGAATGATAGAAGACACATTAGAAAAGAGTTTGCACCAACAAAGCACCTTTTTCACCTTTATGGTTTGGAATTTACTCCACCACAATGCAAGCACAAATACTTTTACAGATCACAAACTATCGAAAGAAATACGATCATAACATGGATATTTACAGAGAGAGAGAGAGAGGGGGGAGAGAGAAAGTGAGAGAGAGAGAAAGAGAGAGAGAGAGACGGAGAGTGGGAGAAAGTGAGAGAGAGACAGAGAAAGCAACATCATTTCGGGAATGGATTTAAGCTCAAAACTCTATTAACCTTAATTCTGAATGTATGTTCGAAATTCATCTTTAAGTGATAGTCTAATCCTATTGAATAATTTCAAAGCTTTGTGAACAGAATTCAGTGTCATTGATCACATAACCTGTGAGCATAATCAATCCAAGTAAAATCGTTACTATTGTATTTGATGGTGTCCAACACCTTTTAAACATCGTAACATCCATTTTGCATTTTAGTTTTCATTATCACTCGTTCAAGTACGGTTGTTTGTGAAATACATCATACTGAAGCTATGGCTCTCGTAAAATAATTTTGTTTACCAATATATATATATATATATAAATATATATATATATATATTATTATGATTGACCGTTGACTGAACACTATTCAATTTTTTTTCTCCGTGTTTTTCTCCTTGTCTCCGTATTCTTTCTGTTGAAGAGCGTAGCTCGAAACGTCAAAGACTTTCCGTATTCCCGAGCGTCATACTAATATATACTTTTGTTATTTACACCACCTGTCCTCGTCTGTTGTTATTATTTGTATATTCTCCCATATATATATATATATATATATATATATATATATATATATATATATATATATAGTTTTAGGGAAAATAACCAAGTTTCAAGAACTCATCGATGAAAATCCATTATCACATATAGAAAAATTAATATTTAAAAGCACAATAAATGAGTATAATATAAAGTAAAGTAAATATCATATGATAAATATAATTATATTTATCATATGATATTTACTTTACTTTATATTATACTCATTTATTGTGCTTTTAAATATTAATTTTTCTATATGTGATAGTGGATTTTCATCGATGAGTTCTTGAAACTTGGTTATTTTCCCTAAAACTATATATTTTATATATATTTTATCTATAAAGCTCAATTTAATTTTAATTTTTTATAAATTGATTTTAATTGAGTTTTTACCTGTAATTTGGATTTTGTCCCTAATATTATTATTATATATTTGCTCACCTATTCTTCTACTTCCTCCCTCTGTTTCTCCCTCTACCACTCTCTCTCTTCCCTTTACACCGGCATGGTCACATGCTTCCGGTCAATAATCCTTTCCTTCCTTGGCTTTCGCCAAGCAACGCACGCACCGCTATGTCCCTCTCGGGTCCGTGCCTCATCGCGTTCATACACACATAATTTTTCTCGTCTGGCCGTAAAGCCTTTTCTGTTTGTTTTCCTGTCTTGTTTTTTTGTCCGCCACTACATTCCTCCATGGCTAGATTTAATTTGCGTATACAAATTTAATCTGCGATCCATGGGACGAGCCGTTTTAGCGATGCGTCCTGCCCAAGCTCGTCGAAACGCCGGTGTTAAAACGTGGGTGGCTGATGAAGGAGAATGTTCTCTATGTGGCTCGTGTGTTCTCGTCTACGTTTGTTTGCAATGTCCTGTACCCAAATATGCACCTATACATACAGGTGTATGTCGGTATGCACATACCTGTACGTATATATGCATATACTCATTTACTATTTATATATATATATATATATATTGGAAGGTTTGGAGGTAATGTACAGAAATTATATTATAGAAAAAAAAATAAGGTACTCAGAAATCTGGATGTTTGTACATTTACAGATTTTTATTAATGTCACATGTTTTATAAATTAAATAAAGCGCTTTTCACCTAATCGTGTAGGATTTTCAAATTGTTTTTAGTTCACCTTGCGGTGAGGTCTCTTTATATAGTTTTATTGAGTGTGTAGGGGTGGAGAGAGATATATATAGGATAGCAAGAGAGGGTGAGGAATGGAGGGAAAAGTGAGAGAATTAGTGTGTGTGAGTGTGTGTTTTTTTGTGTTGGTGTGTGTGTCTGTGTGTGTGCGCGTGTGTGTCGATGGGAAAGAGAAAAGAAGAAAATTGTGTTTATAGCTGGTCAGGTCTTTTCAATGATAAGTTTATTCTTGGACTTTTAAAGAAATGGCAAAAGCATGTGTGATTGTTTTGAAGTTGTTTTTCAAAAAGAATCTTTGGTGTCATTGTCTAGTAGGAGAGTGTGGGTGCGTTTTTGTATGTATGTGTGTGTGTGTATGTGTGCGTGTGTGTCTGTGTGCGTGCGTGTGTGTGCCTGTGTATTTGAAAGGTGTGTCAGTGGGAAGAGGAGGGAGGAAGAAGATTCTGTTTACAGTTGGTCAGTTCGTGCAATGACAAGTTTATTCTTGGCCTTTTTAAAAAAGAAAAATGGCAAAACCAGATGGTAGTTTTTGGTATCATTGTCCAGTGGTAGTGAGTGTGTGTGTGTGTGTGTATGTGTGCGTGCATGTGTGTATGTGTGCGTGCGTGTGTGTGTCTGTAAGGAAGGAATTGTGTTTATATCTATACAGCTGGTTAGTTCAAAAAACGTTAGGAGAGAAATATGAGAACCTAGGTAACTGGGTTCAATTCTAGTTGGTACAAAAATGTCTCACTATCTGGGTTTCTTGCCGTTTTTTTAGGCTCTGTTGTTCCAAAGTTGAAGATCCTAGATGGGTTGTGATCTTCATGTTTCAGCCATTCAGTTTTGGTGAGAATTTTGCTATGAAGTATTTCTCCATATTTTTCCTGAAGGAGGTACCGTTTCTTGAGCATTTATAGAAGGGAAAGATCTTAAATTTTCCTTCCCTACATGTTTCTAGGTGTTCACTCAGTGGAATATATATATATATATGTATATGTTTGTGTGTGTGGTTCTGTGTGTGTTTCTACATATGAGTGTGTGTGTTGTGCTGTGAGTGTATGTACGTTTGTATATATATATATATATATATATATATATATATATATATATATATATATATATATATATATATATATATACATACATACATACATACATACATACATAGAGCTAGGTGATGCAAGAAAGGGACAACAAAACATCCAGATAGACCATGCAAAGAAAACAAGGGCAGGTCATTCGGAGTTCTCTTTCATCAGTCGAATTCCAGATTATCTTTGCAATTTCGGCTGGTTATACTCGATATTGCTCCAATCTGGCCAGTCCCAAGGAAAAATTAAGCTAAGAGCATTAGGTTCCTTGGAAGAATGCAGCGAATGTATACGAAAACAAAGACGGAAAAAAACAAAGACGGAAAAAACGAACAATGTTACACAAATACAATAAAAATAATAACAGAACATAACAACAGGTGTCTTTCGACTAAGGACGAATTAAATGGAAATGAAGCCTTATGGCAGAGATACAAAATTTCACAGGCACATGGAGGAATATCGATGTTGCACGCACAACGGCCTGCCAAGAAAGAAAGATCAGGCTTGGCCGAAAGCCAGTCACGTGGGAAGAGAAGAGAGAGGTAGAGGCATAGGGACAAAATAATAAAGGAGGTGCGAGAAAAAATGACAGGGACACAGGGAAGTGAAAAATGGAGGGAAAGTGAGCAAGAAGAGAAGGCAAGAATATGTGAGAGAGGTGGAACGAAAGCACGAAGAGTGGAATGAATGAATAAGAGTGAAAGGGCTGATAGACAGAAATAGAGTCGTACAAGATTTAGAAAAATGTATACTTACATATAAGACACCAAAGTGTACGTATGTCGCTATATATATATAAATGGGATAAGAACGCAAAGCGTCCAGATATTTAGTGATACAAGAAAGGGACAACAAAACATCGAGATAGACGATACAAAGAAAACAAGGACATGTCATTCCGAGTTTTCTTTCTTCAGTCGAGTTCCAGATTATCTTTGAAATTTCGGTTCGTTATACTCGATATTGCTCCAGTATGGCCAGCCCCATATGTATATATATATATATATATATATGACTATTTCTGGAATTACATCAAGGAAACGCTAGAAGGTTTTATAAACAATATTTATAATGTTTGGTCTAACTGTATGAAAAGAGAGAAAAACAATACAATTGAAAGCAACTGGACTAAAACTTGCACCTTTACGCAGCCATACACGCGTTAGTACAGGAATTTGAGTTACAGAGGTGCTGCATGCAAGCAAGTTGAAATATCATCCAAGATGTGTTTACAAAAAAAATAAAATGAAGAAAGAAAGAAAGAAACGTGTTCAAAATAAACGAAGGTAGATACTAAAACATAATTTTGCTTACATTTCTGTTATTTCCTAGGGTAATTTTGTTTTATAGAAAAATACAAATTTGCATAATTATTTTTTAGATTGCAGTTCATGGGGCTATACAATTCTCTTAGGTTTTGTGTCAAATGACATAAAGAACAAATTTCAGAAACGATATGCCATTATGCAAAATTTCAGCTGCATAGGTACAAAACTGTGGCCTACAATTCGCAACATGAAAACATATATTCATTATCATATATTTAGATAAAATTTACATTTATACCCATATTGTATATTTCACCGAGGCACAAATTGTGTTTTTGGAATGTTTGCATTCATAAAAATACAAATACATCGGCTATCAACCAGAAATAAAGCCAGGGAAATTCCAATTCAATTTGATTTATTTACAATCGTAGCGAAAAAGCCATAAAACAGAAGATGTCAATACTTCACAAAATTTAAATTTCCTATGTTTATGCATATAAAATCTACTGCAAGATGCATTCATAAGTAGAACCTTAGCTGTACTCAGAATTGTTATGATCATTTTTGAAAAACACAAGGAATGTGTATTAAAATAGGAATCCATTGCAGAGTATTTTATAAACTAGGTCTACAGTGATATATATATATATATATATTAATATAAGCAGCTAGACACAATATAATACCATAAAGGAAAACATTTATCGTCACTAATTGTGAGTGATGGTGTCAAAGCACCTGTATTGCAAAAAATAAGAATTAAAAACTCTTAATGCTGTATGAAACATGCAATATATATATATATATATATATATATATATATATATATATATATATATATATATATATATATATATATACACACTAACAGTGGAGGTTAACCGCCCTATGAGAGTTTCTAGGATCACTAGACTACACAAAGTCTGCCTATCAGTTTCAGGATCGTCAACATTGACTACACAAACGCTCAGTGGTTTGGCTAAATCTGTCTGTCAGTATATATATTTTTACCATAAAAATTTTATGGCTGATTTAGTGAAATGCTAATCCGTATATTAAAAAACTAATATAAACAGCTTGACGTAATATAATACCATAAAGTAAAATTTTTTATCGTTACTAATTGTGACTGAAGGAGCCGAAGCACCTATATTACAAGAAATAAGAGTTAAAAACTCTTAATGCTGCAAGAAACGAGCAATATATAAACGCTGACAGGGGGTATAATTGCCCCATATATATATATATATATATATATATATATATATATATATATATATATATATATATTCCAAGCGTTAAACTAATGCACCTGCTTATTCCTACACCTGCCAACGTCTTTTGCTTTCTGTAAATTTAAACTATATATATATATATATATATATATATATATATATATATATATATAAATAAGGATAAGATCGATATTTAAATATCGATTTTATCAAGTGGCCAGCATGGGAAAAAAAACCCATCAAAGGTAACAATTATTTAAAATTATAATTTAGGGTATCTAAGAGATACCGCCACGCTGAAAATAGCAGTCAAATCTTGACTCTAAACGACAATAAATGTTCATATAGCACCAGGTGCGAAGACGAAGAAACAAAATAAACTAGCAAAAATTACTGGATAATTCTAGATCCCGGATTTCTGGCTTTGCATAAGAAATGCTTTGCCTCATCAGTGGAATACACTCAGAAAAGCACATAAATACAAATATATATATATATATATATATATATATATATATATATATATATATATATATATATATATATATATATATATATATATATATATAATATACGATATACTTACAAATACGAACGTATATATATATATATATATATATATATATATATATTTGTATAATTTTGACATAAGGTGAACAATTTTGTAGAGAGTAGTTATTCGATTACATCGGCACCAGTATCACTATAAAATAGACTGGTAGTTTAAATTATCGTCCCTGAATAGATGAAAGTTAGAGATAACATCAGTAAAATTAGGAGCATTTTGTACCACGCTCTAACAGTTTCGACAATTCATTTCCATTCTAGCAATGATAATAATATCACAGCCAACATCTAATATTCCTATCTATCACCTAAAATTTCTCAGCGATATGAGAAATGTTGAAAGTAACCTCACCTGTCACCCGCCAACAAATGTTTCATGATCGTGTTACTACCACAAGCAAGTGCAAGCATTAAACTACGATAGGGACATTTTATTAAGCAATAAATAATTAACGTAATTTGGATACCATTAGTTTGAAGTTTGCACCGTTATTAAGGCATTCGTTAATTGTGCGAATATATCAACTTTTAATGATTACCAAATAAACAGTTCTCTTGTGTCCTGTCAAACCTGAATAAGTACCTCATGTTTGTGGTTATATTTAATATACTCTATGTGATATCTGTCTATTATGATGCCCTCTAATTTCTGTTCATCTGCTTCAGTTCCTACTTTTCTCCCTTTCTTTAGAATATATTTTCTAATTTGGTTTTATATTGCATCATTTTAGTCTATTTCTGTTATACCGCTACAACAACCGAACCCGACGACTACGACGGAGAGAGAGAGAGAGAGAGAGAGAGAGAGAGAGAGAGAGAGAGATGGAAAGAGAAAGTGATAGCATAAAAGAGCCAAAGATAGAATGAGATAAAGTGAAGAAGTGAAAGAGTAACAGAGAGGTGTATAAGGGAGACAAGAAGAAGTGTAATCACCAAACTAAAGGAGAGACAGTGGAGAGATATAAATATTTAAAATGGAAATGGAACTGAAAGTTGCTACTTCCGATATATTTGTGACAAGTATGAACTAGATCTTTAGTAGATTATTTTCCTACGGCACACACTAGTTTGTTTCCAACTTTGAGAAGAAAGACTCTAAGTGGCCACCCACCCTGGAAGAAATAGTTGACAAATATTTCTCGAATCACACTTAAATGTCTTTAAAAAGACCTCCAGGATATTTTACGCATATATATTATTTAATTATATTATCATACAGCTGCTCCCTCAGTATAAAGAACATCAACACTTGTAAGCATTATCAAGAGCCCTCTCTCAGTTGTAACTGTTGAGATCCTGGAGCTCGCTCACAAGTCCAGGCTTGCATGATAAACTCCGTCGTATATGAGGCAGATGCCGCAGCAATGCCACATGATAACTTAACCGAAAGAATTACACCGTGTTAAAGGAGGGTGACTTCAAAAGAAGTTATGCAAGCCACCTATCTTCTGTCCGGCACAACGACCAAATTTAAGTCACTAAGTTGACTAGCCATGTGTTGGATTTGGAGACCAACTCCATACTACATACTATCCAGTGGAAAATTTTAGAAAATATATGCCATATATTAATGGATCAGAAATTTTCAGCAAATGCAAACATATGAACAAATTTCTTTTGGCGAATTGGAGAACATCACCTTCATCAGACTGAACAGTTGTATCACAATCTATGGACCCTTCTCCATTGGTTCTACAATTAGCTTTAGTAGTTGGACATGTAGAAATTCCACAGAACGAAAACTATCAAGAGAAGCTATTTAAGAGAGAAAGGATGATTTTAATTTTTATTTTGCTAAATTATTTCACTTCCATTCACAATAATATATTATAGGATTTAAAAATTTTCCCTTTGCTAAGCACCGCATATTTCTCTCTTTCTCTTTATCTCTTCAACAAAAAATTTAACCCTGTAATTCCCCTCTTCATGTCTTTAACATTTCTCTCTTTCACTTCATCTTTCCCTCCCTACAGTACGTCACAAACACATCTCTCATCCACTTTTCTCTCACCGTCTTTTCCTCTCACCATCTCTTTCACTCGTCCATGCTTCTCTCTCCAACTAATCACGTGATGTATTTGGCCTGAGTGTTATTATACTCCTCTCTTCCTTTTTCCCTACTCACAATTCTCCCCCTCTCTCTCACTTTTACTCAACCTCTTACTCGCTCCACCTCCATATTCACCTCACTAACTAACTAAAGTATAGCGGGCGAACGAGCGAGCGGATTATCATATAGATTATGGCTTTACGAACAAAGGAGACGTAACTCTAATTTCTTTCTTTTGTTTTTCAGTTTATTTCCCCCCTACAATTTTTGTATCCAGCCTCCCGCTTGTTCTCGTAATTTCTCTTGATCTAGCATCTTGATTTGTAATTTTTATAGGCCATATGATAAGAGCTTGAAGTGGCTTGTTATTAAAACTTGCCTAGATTCTATCTCCAATGCATGGAACTATTAGTAGGCTTACAATGTATAAGTCTTGGGTCGATTTGCTCGACTAAAGGTGGTGCTCCAGCATGGCCGCAGTCAAAGGACTGAAACAAGTAAAAGAGTATAGATATACATATATATATACATATATATAAGTACACACACACACACACACACATATATATATATATATACATATATATGTATATATATACATATATGTATATATATATACATATGTACAAATATATATATACATATGTACAAATATATACATACATATATATGTATATATAAGTATATATATATATATATATATATATGCACACACACACGCACACACACACACATAACGTATACTGGTATATAATCGCAAGAACACATGCACGCATGCTCACACACATGCGCACATACTCATGTCTGTGAATATCTATCCGTTTTTTTGTTCTCGCTGTGTAACACCATTATTTTTTGTTAGTTCTTTTAAAATAAAAATACCTTTTTTCCAAGGGGTACTTCGTCTACATCTGTAATACGATAATAGACCGTCATTGTCTCAATGTCCTTTTCTGTAAATTTCATCTCCTCTCTCTTGCCTATTTAAAACAAAGTCATTGGCTGCATTCTAGAGAAAAGATTTTGATAGCAATTTTAGTTTAATTTTAGAGTGATTTTTATGTGAATCGTTTGATTTGTCATTCAACAATATACAGGACATGGTGATAGAGTTGATTTATCACACTGAATCACGGTGAGACATTTTTGTCGGTGTGCTTCCAGTATTTGTAATTTGTTTTTGTCATTATCACAGTGACGGAAACTGGCACGATTTAATCTTCTAAACTTGCACACAACTTAGCCAGACCAGAAAAGGTAGCGCTCGATAATATTTTTCTGGCATTCAAAACAGATATAGCGGAGTGAGAAAATTATCCCCAAATAAGAAGCCTAGCAAAAACGCTTACAGAAGAGTGGGCTCGTCTAAATCCAAGATCAAGGTGTCTGTGTTAAAGAAGTGACGGATGAAGCCTACAACATATGGAGAAGAAGCCTACTCGATAGATTCCCACACTATTTTCATCTACCTAGAATTTGGAGGTCTCGATGCTACAGTAAAAGATACTTTACTAAGACACCATGTGGTGGGAATGAACATGAAACTACGTAGTTCCGAAACGAATTTCTTAACCACATGACTATTCCAGTGCCACTTACAATACAGCGAAAGTAACAAAATACCGTAGGATATTTAGTTCGGCATTTTATCAATTCTAACATCCTTTCCTTTTCATAAACGTTGATAATAGTATTGATAAAGAATATTTATCGTGAGTATTTACCTTTTGCCCTACAGCACATGGCTTAGATAATATAATATAATTCAGAAAATCTATCTATATATGATAATATTCCAAGTTCATTATTGATTCTTGAAACTGGTATAAGGCAACACATTTTGGAGCGTAGTAATAGACAATTCAGTCGATCATAGTACTGAACAGGTATTTTTTTTTAATCGACCATAACAAAATTTAGACTCTGAACAAAAAGGGACATACATAAATACTGTTTAGACGATTTATTGACTTTGCCAATCTGTCGACTATTTTACTGAGATGGTAAAAAATGGCGGTTGGTTGGCAGAAACAACAGAACATCGAATAAAATGTCTAGCGGTATCTCATCACACGTCTTTACTTTCTACATCCAGTTCTACCAAAATCAACTTGTTCCTTCATTTTTTTTCTCATGTTACTTTGCAGTTTGATTTAAAATCCCCACGAAACCAGCCTTTCCATTCCTCTGCACACAAAAATGGTATCGGTGAATGTTAGATTTAAGCAACTATATGCAAATGAATTTCAATATCATATAGGATTGATATTAATATATCTATTTTAGTGCTTTGCAACATTCAACTTACTTGTTTCTCACTGTGCAAAATGTAAATTAAGAAATAATATCTTTGCATTTAGTGGAGTAAAATAATCTTGGATATGAGCAGATTTCGTCTTACGACAAATGAATAACAGTAGAAAATATCTATTTAGAATTGTACTGGAATCAATCGGTTCTGATAAATAATAAATACGAGAAGAAGTAGAAGGACTTTGACTCTTTTTAAAGAAGAGTCAGAAAATATGCTTTTATATAATGTTTGAACCGAAATATAATGCTGGCTGAAAATGTGGTACGGAACTATTTTAGTTGATGTTAACATCAAGATAAATATTCAGAATAGACATTTAAATACATAAAGGAATATTCAAAATATTTCTAGCTCAAAAAATGAGTTACGACATGTAAGATTTTTATTTCAGGATTAAGTTTCAGATGCGCATGTGAGAGTCTCCCACACTCCCTCTATCTATCTATCTACCTATCTATCTATCTATCTATCTATCTATCTATCTATCTATCTATCTATCTATCTATCTATCTACACACTTACACACACACACACACATACACACACACACACATACACACACACACATATATATATACACACATGTCTCTCTCCCCCGTCTCCCTCTCTCTCTATATATAGATAGATAGAGATAGATAAACAGACAGACAGACAGACGGATGAATGGATAGATGGATGGATGGATGGATGGATGGATGGATAGATATATAAAAAGTGTGTGTATGTATGTGTATGTGTATGTGTTCTCACTTTCTCATATCCACAGTAATTTTGCTTCAGTAATTTTTCTTATACAAAGATATTATTTCTAAATTTACATGTTGTACAGTGGAAAACAAGCGAGTTGAATGTTGTAAAGCACTAAGCTAGATATATTAATATCAATCCTATATGATATTGAAATTCATTCGCATCTTTTTTATTTATCCGTAAAATGTTTATCGATTTACGTAGAAAGATAACAACGATCATAGGGTTATAATCCTGTTGCCAAGGGTAACATTTGAATACCAAGCCCTGTATTATTTTATACAAATAAAAATTGTTACTATTCTCTCTAAATTTAGATATGATTTGCCATTACATCAAGCTGATTTTTCCGTTATAAATTACAAATCAATTTCGTTTGAAAGCACTTTACTGAACTGACAGGATTTGAGTCTACACATTATGGAATTTAATCTAGGATCCAGTTCTGTGAAATCAATTAAATTCTATAAATATTAACACATCTCAATAAATTTTCTTATTGTCATAGGATTCTAAAATAGTAGTTGATTTCCTAAGTAGACTAAGCCAGCACGAGTATTAACGTTTGAAAAATGTTTCAGGCTGGTGAATAGTTTCTTTACTATGAAATTCCTATATATATTGATCGCATTACATGGTACTGTGTACATTTATAAATAGCAGTAATTAATTTCGTAAAAGATATAGATCGTGTGAGATTTCCAATATCACTGTCGCAATTTCGACCTTTAAGTTATCAGTCATCAATTACAATCTTAGGGAATAATGAGTTAACTCGTTTAGGCAAATAATTTTTATAGAATTATATTTGTAATCATACATTTGGCGATAAAACTCTGCAATTTACCGAAAATTCCGCGCATAATGTGTATTGTTAATTTCTATATTGCTTCGATAAAGCCGTAATATAGATTCTACACCAGAGCACAATCACAATTAGTACGAGGTAGCAATATTGTTTTCATTTTCATTCAAGGAGTTTTCTATTTTCGTTATACTGATGAGGACAAGAGTGGTTATGTCTATAAGTGATGAGAATGTATTTTGCCAAGTTAACAGTTGTTAACCACAGAAGTATTGTTGATAAGAGGAAGCGTACGTTGTACAGAAATTTTGAGAGAGAGACGAATTTTGTTGTAGAATTATTTAGTACCGAAAGTAAGACATAATAGTATAACAAGATTAGATAAAGGAGACGATAAGCGTTCTGAAATGGAATTGACAGAGATATTTTGCGGTTGAATTTTAAGGAGACAAATCGTGATTAAAAGGACAGATGAGTTATTCTTCAACAACGGTACATCATAAAGTGCGTATTATCTACAACTCCTCTGAATCCATGCTGCTACATCATATAAAAAGATATATCCCACTGAAACCAAAACCTAAATTTAATTAGTGATTCTGCACTTTGCTGTTAAGATACAGTTCATAGTTAATGGCAAGCATCAAGGTGTCTTATTGTGTTCGTGATTGTGTTTGTATGTGATCGCATGTACGTGTGTGAGTGTGTGTGTGTGTGTGTGTGTGTGTGTGAGTGTGTGTGTGTGTGTGTGTGTGCACATTCGTTTAATTTCTAAATAATACTATACATTGCCAGCTATAATTGTAATCTATAGTTTATTATTTGTACAAAATTCAACTAATGTACATTGACTTTAACCAGAAATCTAATTTGTGTAACGCCGTCTTCATTACACAAATTGTGCAGCCGTATCATAAATAAAGTATATTGTCTTATCTGAAATTAAACAAGTCTGCCGGAAAGAGTGACAGCTAGTCAACAAAGGTTTTTTCGAGGTTTTCCGTCAAAAATAGAAAAATGAATTGTTAGCTGGTGTTTCCACAGTGTAAAACATTATTTCAGAATGGATAATCTTGTCATAATCAAAGATCTTTTTGAAGTTTGGTCGTGTGCGTGAGTGTGTGTGTGTCTGTGTATCTTTATATATGAGCATTTATATATATGTATATATACTCACATGTATATGCACTTTGATATATATATATATATATATATATATATTGTTTTTTAGGTTGAGTTATAATAAAAGCAATTTTACATTAATCTGATGGGTTACTCTATACTTTTGTGGAGTACAAATTTATTATTCTCACACAAGAAGTTGCTGACAGCGACTTCGAAGTTTCGGCCAGCTTAGCTATCGTCGGCAGTCCGACAATGGCTTAGTTGGCCGAAACTTCGAAGTCACTGTCAACAACATTGTAATATACAAATACTATAGGTACATATATGTATATGTATGTATGCGTATACGCATACGTATATGTACACATGTATGTATGCTTATTTAATAAATAAAATAATTCTCATACGAGCAGATGGAATGAGCAGGCTTCATTTCAGGCCACTACAATTGTTTCGGTGCATCATTATAAGCTAGTAATATCTGAATGTTACATATTTTATAGGCATTATTGTACTACTCCTCTTTCGAGGGAATTAATGGAATCCGCTCTGTCGCAATTATTCGAGTTTTTCCCCTCCCATCTGACATTAACTTCCTACCATCTTTCCTGAAGCTCTGGAAATGATTATGGACGTTCTTATTACTCCATTGTAATTAAGAAGTTCGAAAAAGGTAGAATTTAAACCACACTGCCCGCTCGTTTTTTAAGCTCCATTACATAATATGTAGACACAAAATGTGGATGCAGAACTGCTGGCAAAATATCGACATGGGTATTTCCTCGTCTCTTTCTGAGTGTATTTCGGAGTTCATATGCAAAATTATTCTCAAAGAATGGTTTTTAGAAAAAATTCAAAAGAATTTGTGTGAATCTAAAAAAAAGATCCCCAAAATTCAATTACAAAATCTTTTCTCCAGCAGTCTAAATCAATGAAGGCAGAGTGTTTCCTCAACATAACCCTGTAACATTCATACATGCTATAATCCATCAAAGATATAGATTCAGAGCTATTCTGTTACTATAATATGAAAGACGTTATAAAATTCCATTCCATTCGTATGCTTGATCTGAAGAAACTCGCTGGAAATAGAAACATGAAAAAAGAAAACTTCAATAATATTGTAATCTGCAATTGAACTTATTGGAAATGCATGGCAATCATTCCTAGTCACTTATAGCTACAGCAATGCATTCACCTGATGGATCTCTACACTATTTGAATACAAACGTCCAACTAAACTATTGTTTAACGAATACATATCTCACAGTTAGTAGCCGGTAACTAGTTTATGTGATAACAATAATACCCTTGAGAGGATTGTGCTGTCCGGGCTCCCATTGTCAACTGGTTATAGTTAATACATTTTCCTATTGATAAAGAATCAATTTTAAGAAACTGTAGAAATAACCAAATGTAACTAAAGTTATCGTTAACTGTGTATGTCTATAGGTATTCTACAGTCTCTGATTCTCAAACTTTAACCACGACTAATCATTTCATACTAATTACGAGCCTATCACGATATAGAATCAGTTTACCTATCCGATGACTTATTCTTACCGATCAAGCTATAAAAGTACATGCAAACATGACCAGCAGCGATCTCTTGTAGTTTATGTTCTCCCACTCAAGCTGTAAAAATGATTGTGATACTACCAAAACAGTATTGTGAACTTATTCATACCATCCCTGTCAAGCTTGAAAAGTAATTGTGATTCGACCAGAATAATTAGTTTCACGTGTTTACTCGTTCATTCTGGGACTTCAGAAGAAATTGTAATAGAACTAGCTAATTGGTGTCCGTTTTGATCTTTTCAATCCCATACTAACATTCAAATTCTTATTTTCTTCGAAGATGGTTGCAATATACGCTTAACCTCCTTTTCTCCCTTTAGCATACATTCAATATGATATCGCCTTCCAATATTAATCCATGACTGCTTATAGAAAGAAAGCAGTTTAACATTGTTTGCCCATATTCTTCAGTCATTTGTTAACTAAGCACACAACTTCTGAGGTCAAACAACTGCACACTAGCAAATACCTCTCTCTCTCTCTCTCTCTCTCTCTCTCTCTCTCTCTCTCTCTCTCTGTATATATATATATATATATATATATATATATATATATACATATATATATATATATATATATATATATATATATATATATATAATATAAACACACACATGCACACATACACGCGCGCACATACACAAATATATGTATATAGTCTTCTGTTTTTCATCTTTTGCTTCTCTCAGTCATTAGAATGCGGCCATGGCAGAGCACCACCTTGAAGCAATGTTAACCAAATAAATCGACCCCCGTACTTTTTTAAAGCATGGTGCTTATTTTATCGATCCTATTGCCGAACCGATAAGTCACGGGAACATCAACAAACCAGCACCGGTTGTCAAGCGGTGGTGGAAACAAACACAACACATACAGACACGCACACATACACACACATACCCACCCACACCCACACACATACACGTATTATATATATATATATATATATATATAAATATATGTATGTATGTATAAGACGAGATTCTTTCAGTTTCCGTCTACCAAATCCACTGACAACACTTTGGTCGGCCAGAGGTTATTGTAGAAGACTCTTGCCGAAGGTGCCGCGCAAAGAGACTGAACCCAGAAACATGTAGTTGGGAAGGAAGCTTCTTACCACACAGCCACGCCTGCGCCTGTATATAAATAACACATATATGATATAATAAAGATAAAAAATATAATATATATAAATCATATATATATGTGTGTGTGTGTGTGGGTGTGTGCGCGCGTACATTACCTGCTTGCCATACACACGTGCGCGCACACGTAACACATCACATGCATACACGCTTGCATACTCGCACACTACGTCACTTGTTTATTTCCATATATAGTTAAAGTTCTTGTATCTTTGATATGAAATATCACAAGCAGATAGATAATTTAAAATAATTCTTGACTGACTGTGTAATGACATTTTGTAAATCTCATGAATTCAAGACAGATTATACTACAATTGTCAGAAAGATACATTATTGATCTTGTAGATTTTGAAAGTCAATAAAACAATTAAAACTTCGAAATGATACATTTCTAAATCTCATGAATAAAATTATAAACTTTCACTGTATATCGGCTATCTTAAATAGTCAAATATGGTGGGAATTATAAACTCCGTAGCAGGAAAATGGGTATTGGTACGCAGAATTTGCACCGTTTTAAAATTAAAACTTGTGTTTAGGCCATTTCTGTAAAATCTTTTGGTGAAGATTGCCGGAATAGTTAAGAAGTTAAAACCCTCTTTGCATTTAGTATATTAGTAAAAAAAAAAAAAAAAAAAAGTTATATTTTTCCATTATATTACTCGATTACACGCCATTGACTCTCTTATGCTGATATTGATGGTAATACTCTAACGTGGTGATAGCCAACTAACTGGAACCAGTAAAAGAATAAATTTTTCGTTTATAGAAGTGATCCTAATAATCTTTATGTGTAACCTGATATTGATGCGGAGTAAATTTCAACACAGGATACACAGCCAGAAGCAAACTGCATACACGCATTACAATCCATTATGCATTTGTTTCAAAATTAGGCGTTCCAATTTAGATATGCAAGAATGATGACAATTTGAGATGAATATTTTAAAGTACATAAGCTCCGCTGCAATCTAATTAAAATAATCAGCAGTTGCTATTGATTTTCAGGTTAAACTGGTGCTTCTATGGTATAATTACGAATTGGCTGTTACTGAGAGGTGTTTTAAATATTCGGAAAGCTATTACCATGTGTTACATATATGATGGGGAATTCAAATCAATGATCGTTTCTGCTATGAATGTTTGAAACTGACTTTGGAAAGTAACGGTTAGCTGGCTATTATAAATACCCGTTGTGCCTCCACGCTACCTGCTTGTTGAGAATACTCATTGAATGTATATGAACAGTCAACAACCAACGTATATTCAGATTTTATGGGAGTCCAATGTATTTAAATAAAAGAATAGAGACTTAATTTGTTAGAAGCATTTTCAATACGGTAACGTCACACAATCGAACTACAAAATTGCATTCATGACAATGATTTCACGGTAACAATAGAGAAAGTGAGAGTGAGTGTGAGAGAGAAAATGAGGAAGAGAAGAAGGAGAGAGAGAATGAAGAAAATGGGAGAGAGAGAATGAGTGGGAAGAGAAGGAAAGATTAAAAAATAGAGTGAACGATAGAGAGTTAATAGATGAATCATGATTAAAGAAATAAAATTATTAAAAGAAAATGAGGGGAAAGAGAGAGAGAGAGAGAGGGAGACAGAAAAAGGGAGAGAGAGGGAGACAGAAAAAGGGAGAGAGAGAGAGAGAGAGAGAGAGGGAGAGATGGGAGAGAGAGAGAAAAAGAGAGGGAGAGAGAGAGAGAAAGAGAGAGAGAAAGAGAGAGAGAGAAACTGATGGACTTATTAAAAACGGTGCAAAGAGAGATTTTATGTGTATGAGTGAAAAAATTAAAGAGATACAAGTAATACATTACAAACAATGAGAACTAAAATTATTGAGAGAGAGAGAGAGAGAGAGAGAGAGAGAGAGAGAGAGAGAGAGAGAGAGAGAGAGAGAGAGGGAGAGAGAGAATGAAAAGAGAAAGAGTGAAAGAGAAAATGAGAGAGAGAATTAGTAAAAAGAATGTGAAATATATAAAATTATTCAGGATAGCAATCGAGAGAGGGATATCCTTTGTAAAAAATAAGTGAGATTATTTGCACGGATATGAATGAGAGAGAGAGAGAGAGAGAGAGAGAGAGAGAGAGAGAGAGAGAGAGAGAGAGAGAGAGAGAGAGAGAGAGAGAGAGAGAGATAGAGAGAGTTTGTTTTGATGCGTGGGTGAAAGAAAAAAGACAATCAAGAAGAAAGAGGATCTGAGGGAAGAATGATGAAGCAAGCGATAGGTGGGCGAGAGAATGAAAGAAAAAAGTGAGAGAAAAGAGGAAGAAAGATAAAGGGATTGAGTACGCTAATACATGAGTCACAAGCGCAAAAAAAAAAATAACACAAATAAGAGGCAGTTAGATGGATTTTATACAAAAATGATTAAAATAGGAAGAACATAGAAAGGGATGGAAGAAAACAGGAATAAAAAACAGTGAGAGAATAAGACAGAGTAAGGGGGAGAGAGAGACAGAGAAAGGGAGAGAGAGAAAGGGATACAAAGAAACAGAGATAGTGTGTGAGAGAGACAAAGAGAGTGGATAACTGACAAATTATGCGGAGGGTATAATGAAAGGCAAAGTGGTAAAAGTGAATTGCTTTCACATAGACGAGGATAACAAATCGACTTGCGGATTAGAAATTGTATTTGCTGAAACAGACTGTAGTATATAACTGGTATTTTAAATTCTCGACCCTGAAAGGAGAAAAGAATAAAGCGTTTCCAATGGAATCCTAAAACAAAGTAATGTAATAAAATATTGATTTCAAATTTTGGTACAAGGCCAGTAATTTTGGGATGAGGGGATAAGTCGACTACATCGACCTCACCCCAGTGTTTAACTGGCCCTTATTTCATCGATTTGCTCTTCCTACGGGAAAAAATTTCTGTAGAAAGTTTTTCAAATCAAATTAGAATAGGCATCCAGCTTGCACATTTTCTTCCTTGCTAGCGAGTCAGCCAGAGAGGAAAATGGGAGGTCATTTTGAAAATGTAACTTGTTAGAAGTCAACACCTTTCACCACATGACACCGCAGAGGTAAGCGACCAACAAGGCTATCAAGAGTACTGGCAGTGACAACAACAACGGTAACAGCTACAACCACAACAATAAAAACAACAACCACAGCGTTAGTAACGGTATGTTAGAAAAAAACAAACAACAAACAAGCAACAGTAGGTAAAACACCTCCGTTGTCCACAAATTCACTATAGCAAAAGACCATTACTATGACAACAACAATAAGCAATGAGCTGTATTTGTTGTTGCTCATTAGATTAGGACTTGATGCTTATGTTGCTGCTACACTTTTCTTGCCAAATTTTCCTTAATTGCTTATTTAG
>NC_142929.1:155559311-155571811 GCF_046866305.1 Octopus bimaculoides | reverse complement strand
TCTATCTAAAACTTTTTGTAGGTGGATTCATGGACAAGGTAGAAAGAACTCAAATATTATTTGAAATTAATATGTTTAATGAAATATAATTGGTAAAAATGACTAATTTTACATGACTTTATCTTTCTGAAAGAGGGAAAGTGATCGTAACATCTTATACGAATAATTTATGTCAAGCAATGGATATACAGTGGGGTTAATATTGCAGACAATCTGAATAAATTTTATATGCATGAACCTTTATTCAGCTTGATTGCTCTGTTTTATGTGAAAGCTATTCGTAGAACTTCGTTGTTAGAGAGCCATTTATTTTGTCATGTTTTGATACTAATCTATAATCTCATTCGAAATTCAGTGGTGTTTAGCTGATGGTACTCATTAGTGATTAGCTGATCAGACGATGAAAATTATAGGATCAAAATATTTTTAGCTTTGATTTGTGTGGCGCTTTTCTGAACTCTCTAATTTGGGTTTCTTCTCTTAATTCTCACCTTTGTTTATATTCAAAAGATCCAAGGTCATTTGTTAGAATATTAAAATATTGGACTCGTAGCTAGAAAAGATTTAATCATTTTAAGGATGAAAGGAAAATATGAATTGATTATATTATCAGGAGAAGACACAAGGTCAATAAATGCTTCCTAATATATTCTAATGTGACATCCATTTCCTGGGTTACTCTGTCACCTTGAATCGCTACACACACATCCACAAAATAAGAATCCAGTTTATTTTCACGACGTTTCAAACATATATCTCTACTATAGAAACGTGCACATATTGATTTCTGGAAATTTCTACTGTAATAAATATTTTTTGATTACAAGGATGATCCCGGGTTGCATTTTCGATAAGAGTTACAAGATTATACACCGAAAGTTGTCTACCTTATTTAGTTTTTGGGTGTTAAAGCTGAATCCGCTCTTAGAATTTGCGTGTCAAATGTATACAAAAACAAATTTTCAAATTTTAGCATCATATTGATAGAACAAACATTGCAGTCATACAGTATGATAGTATCGTCATCTTAACTATTTCATTGATATAACTTTTTCAGTTTTCATTTACATACTTCATTAGGTTCATATGTATAACACATATATAGAAATTTGGCAAATGCTGTGAAAGCTTGTTAAAAATTAACACAGTTTCTTACACAAGTAAAGTAACTCTTGCAGTATAATACATCATATATTATTGAGATGACACATGATAGTAAACAGCACGATGTTGTGAGAAAAAATGCACAAAACAGTCAAACAATTCTGTTCGTATTAAGCTAATTCAACATCTGAAGATATAGATTAACAATAAATTAAGTTTGAGTCAGTAAATGCTCTCTTTAAGTGGGAGAGGATTTCTCTTTTTAGATTGATGGACCTCATCACTTCTTTTTTCTTTTAAAAGACCACAGAAACCTTTGCTGACATAATTGCATTGTAAAATCTGTACACTATTTTTCCCACTGTCTTGTATGTCTTGAAAACGTTCTTCCTTCTTCCTCACTGATATCTCCTAAATAGGCAAACGACAGAAAAAAACAAACAAACAAAAAACAATAAAAACAAAACAAGACAAAACAAAACAAATTAAATAGCCGAGGAGGCAATGTGCTTTAAATCTCATATTATATCCTAGCTCCAGGAAAGAAAAGTAAAATACTTTGAAGCTCTCCAGATCCTGTTTATCATGGAAAAATATTTTTACATCTTCTCAACAGTAATAAGTAAACTCATAAATAGCTCATATTTCATTTCTGTTCTTAGCTTAGGCTCATCAAAGGTATGTAACCTCAATTTCTCTTGACTTGGAGCAGAATATTTTCTAGATAGAGCCACCTATCTTTTCTACGACATAAATAAATACGTTTTATCAGACATAATCTAATATAAAATGATGGGAACAAAACTTTTCCTGGATTTTTCTAGAAATATGTTCATGATGATTTTATGCTCTTCAATATCGCAACATTCTTCTTATGATATCTTTTAGCAAGAGACTTCCATAAAAGAAATGCTTAAAGGAATTTATTGTAACCGTTTGTTCTTGACCAAGAAGTATGTTGCTAACTTTCGAATCTCTAGATATCCTATTCTGTTAGAGTAATTTCAGCTTCTCACGACAACTTTTTAAGCATAACGAATGGTTGTGGGCAATCTCCTTTCCATGTTCGCTAGGGCTTGGAAACACATTTTGCAATCTTCATAATAATCTTTCATAACAAGGAGTTAATCTGTTTTACAATCTTTTCAGCAAATAATTGTCAGTTGATATTTATCTTAAGAAATTAATAAAATATTTTCTCTACTTTAGAATCAATCTGGTTAACATTTTCTTGCACTATACTGTAATGTATACTTTATGCTAGTGTAGGTACCCTTCATTTTTGTAGCTTAGAACTTTACTCTTTGATTCTTCCTGTGTAATACAGTAACGTTTTTATGAAGTAATCTAGGCTTCCCTTTAACAGAAAATAAAAGAAGGCGGGGAGCTGGCAGAAACGGTAACGCGTTGGGTGAAATGCTTATTTGTATTTCGTCTGCCGTTACGTTCTGAGTTCAAATTCCTCCGAGGTCGATTTTGCCTTTCATCATTTCGGGGTCGATAAATTAAGTACAAGTTACGCACTGGTGTCGATATAATCGACTTAATTCCTTTGTCTGTCCTTGTTTGTCCCCTCTATGTTTATCCTCTTATGGACAATAAAGAAATAAGAAAATAAAAGAAGTTTTGTTGATACTACTTCAGATTTGAATATATAAAAAATTATGAAATAAAGACTTGATTCCATTGATAATCTCCTTAAGCTGTCAAAAACTGAGTAATTTAAAATTTCTTCCGTATGGGACTTAGCAAAAGTTGATGGGTTAGATTAAACCTATGTAATATTTGACATCAGCGTCACCCAAATTAACTTAAAACGACCTTCATCATTAAAAAGAAAGGCCAGTGTAATCCGTTGAATCGATCGAATTCTATCATGGTACGTATTCAAGTCGACATCTGAGCGTCTATGGCGGGAGATCCACAGTAGCAAACGATCCCTTAAATCACACCCTTCAGCCTTTAAGAAGCAGTGGTGAATGACGTAGTCTAGGACAATAAACACCTGGGCAAAAAGATGAGAGTTATAGTTTGGTTGTCTTTCATCATAGATTTGCGTGATCGAGATCAAGCTTGAATTAAGCAATAGCATCAATGACTTGTATTTATTTATGAATGTCGGTAATGTCACTCAAGTATTAAAAAAGCATCGATGATACAAATAATAAAAGACATCAACATCAAGATACTTCCGATGGAGTTGAAAAATATTTCATTCATTTTCATATCGTTTGGCTTGCACATCTAATAGAAAAGGAGAAAGATAAATTATGTGATAGTTACAGCAAGACAGGAAATAGCAGAAACAAACATAGCCCGTATGAATAGAACAGGGTAAATGAAGAGCAGCAGGATACTAAGGTATATGACGTGCTCCAGCGAAAGTGCCTCTCTGTGGTCTCTTGCCTCCTTTGCCTCCCCAAATCTCACAAATCAAACCCTGACACCTTCAATAAACAAAGGACATATTAAATAATGAAATCACTCTTACTCTTACAAAGACAATCTCATCATGATTGGTTTGCTTTTGATCATATATTGGCTAAACAATATCATCATGACCGGATACGGTACATTAGAAAGATCATCAGAGATACTAAGGAATTTAAACACCAGTAAACAGCTTTACTATTATTTTATTCCGTTTGCGATAATCATCATTAACTTGGCATTATTATTTCTTGTGAAAATAACCCAGTCTATTGTGATATTTAAGTAACTACTATAATATATCAGAACAAGTGATTTTTTCAAACGTTTATCTAAAAACAAAAAAAAAAACCCCTCTATCTCTGATTCAATAAAGTAAATAAAGTAACTTTTACAGTATGTTTTATCGATGTGAAATTTAATACTTTGTAATTTCGTGGATAATTTCTTTTATTTATGATGTTATTTACTTAGGTATGAATATTATGGGACAGAAAGATATTAATTAACTTTTCTTTGTTGTTGCTTAATGAGAGAACATTTACATTTTAATGGCTGATTATTATTTGTTAAAAAGTAGACGCAGTTATACTCCTACTGCAAATATAATCGACCCACTTTTAATAGATTCAAAGAGACATCATAAAAGAAAGCTGATTATTTCACTAACAGTTGAGAGAACATTGCTTTGAAGTAAGTGTTTTTTTGTTGTTGGACTTTTGTTTATCTCAATATAAGAAAAGTGAACAAGGGTTGTTTGTATTGCTGGAAATAGCTGCTAGGTCTTCATATTTACACCACCTACCATATTAATAAAATAAATCAATAAAACGTTACAAAATATAAACGATAATCCTGCAGCTGAAACGTTTTTATGCAAGTTTATTTAACCGTGTTCTTTCACTGAGATAACCAACGACAGTAATTATCAAGAAGAATATCTAGTCTAATATATGATAAATCAATCAACTTTTATATAAATAAGCAGAATGAGAACGTGGACCTTACCACTGCAAGCAATGATCATTGCATCAGTTTTCAGAGATAATCTTAGCAGGAAATGATATATTTTGTAATGGTTGAGACAGAGAGGAAATCTGTGATTGTAAGATAAATGAAAGAAGCTATCTCTGAATTAGAGACTGAACCGGAATATTGGCAACAAAATATACTCCGATAAGTGCATGCGAGGGTTGAATAGTTGTGTTAATGCAAGTGACCTACTAAGTCCTCAACGACTGCAGAATCTTGGACACCCTTACCAAACGCACTTAAAAATCCCGTCGCATTTTCTGTTATTCAGGATGCCTTATAATTACAAGAAGCGTTTATAAATGTCTATTGTTTTAGTTTGCTGCTGACGTACTCAATGATATAAGCAGAATATCTGAAGGATTTGAAACTCTGCTTCTTGGAGAGGGAGAACAAAATAACTAGTGATAATTGTTAGTGACTCGAAGATATAATGGAGCATACTTTCAGGAACCTAAGAATATAATTCATAAAAATTTTATTTTCATATTTGGTGGAGCATTCAATCTTTATTATTAGAAATATTGCAGTTATATTTGATGGAATCGGTAAATTATAGTTTTCTAAAGCCTGCTTTGATCAGGAGAAAGAAATTTTCCTGACCAGTAAAAGGGTATGGAAGAGTTTTCGCCATTATGATATACACAGTTATAAGAAGCGAGTTAAAGGAAATAGCATAAGGACAAAAAAGGCATGAATTAAATAATTCAGATTGGTGTCTAGCTGAAGAAGAAAAGAAAAAGGCATAGTTTGAATTGTTAGCGACTTTAGTAGGTAAAGAGAGATAATTTTAAAATGAAATTTAGTTTTAAAGAAAAGTTTCATATTTGCAGGGGAAATTTCATCTTTGTTAGCAGCAGACAGTGTTATTAGACTTCATCAACGAAACATATTCATCGTTGCTCAGAGGACAGAATTTTTACGATTATAAAAAAAAAAAAAAAAATTGGACAACATAATTTGCAGAATTTCCAAAATATTTTTCTTGATAGGTTCTGTGCAAATTAGAAGAGTTCTTATGAGATTTGGATGAGATGAATTTGCGTGTGAAGTGAAAAATATAGTTTTCACCCTTTCGTCTGTTGAAAATAATTCAAATTAGTTTCCACACCACCAGCAGTATCTCATCATTTCTGACGTATCTTATGTTTATATTTAAATACTGATTAAATAGTACATAACACGTCATAACATTCGTTAGAAAATAATTTGCTAAAAGCTACGAATATTAAGTCTTCTATTGTTTCAAGTGATTAATTACTGAAAATTTATTTGAAACTTGAAGAATTTTTTCTAATAGTATACTTTACATGTCTCAGAGGACCACCTTGTCTCTATTTTGTGGTAAAAGCAAAGGTTGAAAGATGTTTTTATTTCCCGCATCAATTATTTGTTGATTATTGGTGAAAAATGTTTCCGAGAAATATTAAACATTTATAAACTTAGAAAAATTCTAATTTCATCTAGATTCTTCAAACTCTTATTAGTATTTATTCATAACACTTTATTTAATATTCATCACTAAGTCTTCTCTGAAAGTAAAAAAAAATAAACAGATTTTCTTCTCACGGCACGTAAACAAACATTATGGTATGGTCTCATACTTCTCATACTTATTAGACTTTGGTCGGTGAAAACAACATTTGCATCGAATTTTACAGTTCATCTAAAGACTAACAGAATCGTTTCCCCAAACTAAAGTCTTGTTCAAATTTTGAGTTTTACTAAGCGGTAAATTGCAGACTACTTTGACGATATTTAATAGAGAGGTTTGTTGCTGCAGAAATTAAACTTCATATTAGTCCTGATTAAGTTGGGCTTTGATCAAAAACGCTTTAGCCATGATTGCTGTAAGTTATATTTTAGATACCAGGGAGTATAGTAGATGGTTTCGACTAGCATAAACGTTGTATGTGCGTGTGTGCATCCATGTGTGTAAATCGGTGGGAGATTTGATTTGGTTAGAGGCTTTCTTTGTTTGGCCCTGTAGATAATAAAGGTGGCGAAATTTGTTGCGATTATGCATGATAGCATTACGACTATGTTAATTATGAAAAATTTAATTCGCATGAAGCAAGAGTATATTTGTGGGTTATTACTAGTTAGAAAGTGTGTTGTTGTTTAGAACTCCAGCTGCAATTTAATGAAACTGATCTAGAATTAAAGCTTTCCCGCTATGATAATTCTGCACAATGTATCCAAGGCTGTATTATTCAATGTTTTCTTCGTTTTTCAAAGACGGTAGGGTATCATTTGAGGTTAAATTGGACTGCGTTTTAAAGAAGCAAGTGTGCTGGTGTAAAAGCTGCTTCATTTGATCAAAAAAATAATTACCGTTATTAATTAGTCCCTCATCAACCAAAATCGGTAAGATATATGATAAAATAATTTTTAGTGAAAAATATCCCGTATTATTTAGAAGAAGAGTGTATCTAGGACTGCATTATCCATAGGTTCCTTCCTTTTCAAAGAAGGTAGAGTATGGTTTGATGATTTCTTTCTTACTGTTTTTAGCAGCTCAAACATTAAGTGCAAAATCTTCTGTTTACTTAATTTGCTAGTTAGAATGGGTGATTCCCCCACCTTTTAACATTGAAGCTCATCGTAGAAAATTAACAATCCTCTGTGAACCTTCTTTTTACGAGCTTAAATAACGAATATAAACAATTTTCTAAACAAATTAATAGATTAACATTTAGCAATTAATATTTATAGTTCAGAACCCATCGAGATTAATTTTTCATTTCATCCATCTGGGATTGATAAAATATAAGCGATCAATATGTGCGTCTTTCAAGCTTCTTCAAGCAAGGAAGATATTGATACTACAGCTGATAATTCCCAACGTATTTTATTCGTTCCATTGGCACTTTAAGGGCCGATACAGGTATAAAACTCCAAGGCCAAAGCATTCCATGGAGGTGTTGTACCCCAGACATTATTAAGTTTGAAATGCATAATTATGAAATAATGTCACAACGCAGCATGCCATTTCTGTAGAATATTGACTAAATAAGAAGTAAAACAATCGCCGACAGATGTAATGTTATTGAAATTAGAGAAAGCAGCATATGTGGTACATGGCTTAATGTTACTTAAAGAAAGGTCTCTTCTCGTTTCTGACTTACATGTTGAAAATCATGTTTACGCATGTAGAGAAGCATATATATATATATATATATATATATATATATATATATATATATATATATACACTCGCACACACACACACTCAAAGAAATATATGTGCAGGCATGTCGTGTTAGAGTAATAATTCTTATGCAGAATTGTATATTTTTCAGAAAGAAAACTCTTGTTTTTATATTATATAGCATTTATTCTTAAGCCGAGGCTTACATACATACATACATGCATACATGCATACATACATACATATATAGAGAAAGACCTACATACATACATGCCTACATACATACACACACATATATATAAAAACCTATATTCATATATACCGATTTATAAACATATACATTTATATATATATACTATATATTAGTATTTACTTATTTATATGCATATATGCATACGTGCATATATGTAGATGTCTATTTATCTATCTATCTATCTATCTATCTATCTATCTATCTCTATATATGTATATAGAGATATATAATATATATATATATATATATATATATATATATATATATATATATATATATATATATATATATATATATATATATATATATTATATATATACACACACACACACACACACACACACACACACACACATATATATATATATATCGATAGATAGATAGATATCTTTCTCTAACCATCTGTCGACCTATCTAGCTATCTATCTAAATACATACATACTTACATACATACATATATACATACAAAGACATTCTTTTACTTCCTCCTGTTACCGTTTTTTCTACTTCTAACATATTTCAAGAGTTCATACTGTTGTATATTTATTTATTCATTCATTTATTTTATTTTATTTTTTGTGTCTTGGTCTTCATCATTTCTAGTATTAAATTTTCTTTGATCACTTCGTATTCTAAGGAGGAGCCAGTCTTGTTTTTAGAATACGAATCAGCAGAGTTAAGCAAACCTTATGAATAAGAACGAGACTCTGGCAAAAGGAAAAAGGTAAAAAAAAAAGAATAAATTATTTAAAGAAAAACAAAATAGTCATAAACTCATTTATACAATCTAAGCGATATACGCAGACCTATACACACATATATGTACATGCACATACATATTTGTACATATATGCATATATACATATATATTTATATGTGATGTGTTTATATATATATAAATACACGTATCCCTATATATGTATATATATGTATGTGAATGTATGTGTATACACACACATATAGATATATGTGTATATATAAACATATATGCGTGTATAGATGTTTATATGTATGTGTGTATAAACATGTGCAAATACGAATGTACACAGATGACATATATTCATATACGCACAATTACTCTAAAACTTCTACACACACATTCATACACATGCGAAAACAATTATACACAATGCAAGCACATTCAGATACACACACATGCGTCAAGAACCATTCACCTCTTCACATCACACACACCACACCAAACCACACATATATGCACACAAGCACGTGAACCAATAGACACAGAGATTCAAACGCGCACCCATGTAAGCTGAACTTACACACAAGCAAAATGTCATATCAACATACATATACAGGAACACCTATACACATATAAACACATATATACACACAATCTCATAAACTTTGCTTTACTTTGGTTGTGCCACCATTGAAAAAATAATCCTTTGAAGTCGTCGATTCAGTGAAGCAGAAAGACATATTAATGTTCGAGAGCAATTGCTTCTTTTGGCATTCTTGGTGGAAGGCACGAATGTATTTCCTTTTTATAGGTTAATGTAATTTTCTGCTAAAAGGCTGATGGCTGAGAAGTAGTTTGAAGACTAAACAATCAAAGAGATCCTGTATATTTAAGAGAACCTGTGCTTTTCAGGACCTTCTCAACTATTTTACTTTTCAAGTCAATCAATACATTGTCGAAAGCATGTATTAGAAATAATGATATACTATTCATATATAATTAATATTCATAATAGTAAAACTATATGTTGATGTTATTTATACCAAGTCATACCTGAGCCAGTAAACCTATGATTAATGTTGTTTCAGCCGTGAATTAGTTATTCTTTACGTATTTTAAATTCTCCTAAGACAACAAATATTCAATTTTGAACATTTACTGATTCATTCATTACTATTTCAACGGGGACTGCAAGACTATATTTTGCTGATGAGGTCAGAATATGATTACAAATGCCTAAAGTTGACTAATACTTTATGTCTTATCGTATATATATTCCTAGTTAGCATTGTGAAGTATTCTGCTTTATAAAGGTTAAAGGTGCATCCATATAACATATATAGCTTAGATTAATAAATATATTGTCAGTCAGGCATACATATTGAGGAACTCATGTGTGAACATGCAAATAAATAAATGATAAATAACTCAGAACACAAAGACAGATACAAATGAAATTAGATGGATACAGATGTAAGAGAGAGAGAGAGAGAGAGAGAGAGAGAGAGAGAGAGAGAGAGAGAGAGAGAGAGAGAGAGAGAGAGAGAGAGAGAGAGACAGACAGACAGAGAGAGAGAGAAAGAGAGAGAGAGAGAGAGAGAGAGAGAGAGAGAGACAATGACAAAAGTAGATTGAGAATATTTATTTATCATTTATACATTCTACTGTAGCATAAATTTCTTTAGGACCGTAGATAGATAAATATGATGGAATGCCGAAATAAATGCTGAATAAGGTCTATGAAATCCAGAATTCTGTGAATCTATTGTGGGTCTACATTATCAATGTAGAATCCAATGGAATAAACATATAAAACTAAGAGTAAAGTCAGTAAATTGAGCCCTATTGCAAAGGAGAAAAAAAAAAAAGGTTCTTTATCATGAAGAGAGAAATTAAGTATTGAAAAATGTCAATATTTTGCTTCTAATTTCTTTTTCAACACGGCCTATTGCACAGGTTTTACTAATTTTATTTAATTTCGAGACTGCGCGTTCTTTTTTCAAATATCATTATTGTCATTCATGCCACTAAGGATTATAATGTAAGTACTAGCTATGACTCTGATTGATTCAATCAGCTACTGTCTTCTCTGTCTCAACAATTCCTTTTCCTCACTCTGAAAAATTTATAAAAGAAGTTTACAGAGATTGGGATATCGGAAATAGAAATTTTATACAATGTAACTTGGCCAATTTAACGTCAGACAGTAAAAGTTCCGAAAATTCTTATTCTTGTTCCTTTTGATTTAATTATATATCAATAATCAAATCTCAGAAACATCAAATCTCAGAAACAGTATGATATCTTACGTACAAAATTATACAGTTGCCTCTAGATTTGGTAATTTTTCAAATTTCTGACATAGCCTATATATTTTCAGGTTATTATCGATTCATCGCATGAGTTATTTTAGATCATGCGAACATTTTTTTTTCTCTATGAAAAATAATTCAGACCTGAAACTGTAAATTGATATGCTAAAATAATTAGCAATTACAATTATAATTGAAAAAAGAAAATATCAGTTCCTGAATGAAACTAATTATCTGCATATCTTCAGTAGTACTCGTAATATGCGCAAATTGAATGCAAACCTGTAATAGTATTCTTTCCCCACCCAATCTTTCACTCAACTACAGCGGTCGAACGATTGATAAGATGTGGGAGGAGGGACAGAGATTATTTTAGCATATTCTGATATTTTCAATCATCTAATTCTTTAACGTGTAGTTACGTCACCATTGCCTAACTACTGCTCTTTTATTCAGGCAGAACACTTGACATAAAATATGATTACACTGCACTTTACTATGATATTTTATTGAAAGTTGGGTAGATATAGCCCCCATCCCCGGGTTCCTTTTTTTGCCACTCTCTCTCTTTCTTTCTTTCTTTCTTTCTTTCTCTCTCTCTCTCTCTCTCTCTCTCTCTCTCTCTCTCTATATATATATATATATATATATATATATGCATATATATATAATTGTATATATAAATGCTGACAGGAACCGTAATAAACCGGAAAGCAGCAGTCGAGATATTCCCAGACTGATCGGTCTGTTTCGGCCTTCGTCGAAGCCGCTTCAGTGGAATCGGCTGATTCACTTTCAGCATTTATGTCTACGCCATAGAAATCTCGAGATGATTTAGCGAATCGCTAATGTGTATAAAAATAATTTATTTAGGCAGCAGTAAGCAGATGTAGGTTATAAACACCTACATTGCTAGAAATAAGAGCTAAACGCTCCAATGTTGCTGTCAGAGCACATAATTTTATACATACATGCTGATAGGAACCATAATAGCCCGAAAAGCAGCAGTCGCGATATTCTCAGACTGATCGGTCAGTTTCGACTTTCGTCGGAGCCTCTTCAGTGGGATCGGTCCCACTCGGCTGATTCTGGACGATGATATAGATATGAATATAGGAAATATTACATGCGCACACAGACATGCACATATATATTCAGCATAAATAAATAAATAAATAAATAAATAAATAAATTGACAGATAGACAGATAGACAAAGAGAAACGGAGAGAGACAGGAGCAGAGAAAGGCAGAGAGACAGATATGAAGGTTTTTTTTCCATTTTGGACAGGCAATGTTTAACCTTATGACACCAACTGCAGTAGTCTTTTATGGCCTGTTTTGGGACATCATAGCGACTCGTGTACAAAATTGTTTGCTGAGATATCTCCGGGTGATAGTATCTTGTCTTACACTACATATAAGAATTTGTCTTCTATGTAATGTACCGTTTGATTGTTATAGGTATCTTTTCTTTGAATTCTTTCGGAATAATGTTAACTAAGGAAGGAAAAGTTCAG
>NC_142929.1:155549311-155551811 GCF_046866305.1 Octopus bimaculoides | reverse complement strand
AGTTTTTCAACTGGCCCAACCATCATTCTCGCCATTATTTATAACGGCAGGAGTGACAAGAGAGTGTTTGATATAACTGTATAGTTTATATAAGATATATATATATATATATATATATATATATATATATATATATATATATATATATATATATATATATGTATATATAAAAGATTTCAAACAAGTCAGTTAATTAATCTGGTCCATTAAAGACAGAAACAAAGACTGTGCTGTCAAATGGGAATTAATTAGTACTGCAAAACATACACACCTGGAACTAAAAAATGTGACATGTGTATGGAGGAATTTTACCAAAGTTTTACATCTGAGAGTAATGTAAAAAGTTCTTGACAGGGACAAACTTTGAGATGCTTAACAATGTTTCGTCTGCCGTTACGTTCTGTGTTAAAAATCCGCCGAGGTCGACTTTGCCTTTCATCTTTTCGGGGGCGATAAATAAGTACCAGTTACGCACTGGGGTAGATGTAATCGACTTAATCCCTTTGTCTGTCCTTCTTTGTCCCCTCTATTTTTGGGCAATAAAGAAATATTTATATATAGGCGCGGGCGTGGCTGAGTGGTTAGAAGCACGCTTCCCAACTACATTGTTCCGAGTTCGGTCCAACTGCGTGGCATCTTGGGCAAGTGTCTTCTAATATAGTCTCGGGCCGACGAAAGCCTTGTGAGCGGATTTCGCATCTGTGTGTGTCTTTGTATGAATATTTGTTCCCCTACCATCACTTGGCAACAGATGTTGGTGTGTTTACGTTCTCCTAACATAGCGGTTCGGCAACGAGCCCGAAGGAATAAGTACTAGGCTTACAAAGAGTAAGTCTTGGAGTAGATTTCTTTGACTAAAAACCTCTTGAAGGTGATGTTTCAGCACCGCCGCAGTCAAATGACTGAAACAAGTAAAAGAATAAAAGTGTATATATATATATATATATATATATATATATATATATATATATATATATATATATATATATATATATATATATCTAGGTCTTTTAAAATATTATAAAAGTATTAACTAGAATATGGCTGGGAGATAACAGTTTTCTCACATTAGACGCCCTCAGATCTACCGCAGTTTCAAGACAGCCCCGGGACTTAACACATGCGTTCCACACTGTGTGCCTGGGAAGATTTTGCAGCACCTTCTTCATCTTGGCCACCAATTTGACATTGGTGTTGCTGGCAGATTAGTTGGTGTTTTTCTCAACCGCGTTCCACACGTAGTACTTCATGGAATCACAATTGAGAGAATTCGGAGGACAGATACTGAGGCTACTGAAGGCCTAGATCTTCTCCGACAACCGGACTATGGCAAGTAGCCGAATCTTGCTGCCACTTATGGCCATCCAGTAGCAATCCTCTCCCGCAGGATTTGACCACAGCCTTCAGCCGCCTAGATTGAGCATAACGCCATGTTCAAAGATGTGACTTGCATGACGTCACCCTCACTGGAGACACATCCAAAGTGCATCATGTGCTTGCTAGTTACGGCCTCGTAATCTCCGTTGTGGCTGTTCATGTAACGTCTTATAGACTTTACAATATCCATAGAGCGTTGAGCAGCAGTCATAATGTCGGCATTTTGATATCCTGAATGAATCCCCGTGACAGATAACTCCATTTCCAATATTCCAATGACTGCTATTTCTCTATGTTACCTACCTTTTTCTCAACTACAACTTGATCTTCATACTCTCGAAGGCTGTTGACTGTTTCCTAATACATCAAGCTATTCCTGAAAAGACGAGACATAAAATATTCTCAAACGTAGTTTGAACACCATGTATATATACCTTAGCGAACTTTGTTAATAACAGAAAAACCGTACACTTTTCATACTAAATACAAATATTGTAGGTCATCACAAGTAATATAAGATTTGAAATATCTCCATTAACTGAGATTATATACAGGAAAATTGTTTTCAGTTCAAAATCCAACAAGAACCAAGGGAGATAAGTTGGCGCTTCATATATCACCAAGAAAGAATAACTGTTAAAGAATAGTAATGAAAAAAGAAAACAAAAAAATTTGGAGAATTCTAGTGGGGAAAGATAGTAATTCAAATGATTGAAATTCCTGCCAGGAACCATATAGCAGATTGTTACAGTTAGACATAGGTATTACAAATTTAACTGGTTCAAGTAAAATATTTAATCACCGATGGTACACAACGACTCAGCAGCAAGACAGTGACAGACTTGATGTCAAACAAATAGATGGGAAGATGGGACTAGATGTCTAGTTGGTGTATTATTGATGAGGTATAGACAAACAAAAACCACTGCTAAATAATATATAAACAAAGAATATTATCACTCATAGAACGGAAGTGAGAAATGCATACACAAAGTTCCACCACGAGAAGCATAATAATTTGGGACGCTAAAGTACATGACAAGAACAATAAAATAGATAGACTCCTATGAATCGAGGTAGAAAAATTTAGCTCGTCTGAGTGAACTAGCTATTTCACTGAGAT